>NC_056725.1:1691417207-1691629707 GCF_019279795.1 Protopterus annectens | reverse complement strand
GTACATGGTAGTGTTGTTGAAAATATGGCTTTTGATCTCTAGCTGTGTGAACTTTTGAGTTGTATTTATAGTATTGCTGACATTTTGTCTGGTAATCTGGAGGTTTGTGGTAGGATGCTATAAATATTTTTTTATTATGCATTTGTTTTGTTGTTTTGTTATGTAGAGAATTGCTGATGTGAACTTGTTCTATCTCGCCGTTCATTCTTACAGATGGAGTTCGGAGCCGATCCTCCGCTCCGTGTCGGCCTACTACAAAGCTCGAGGTCTTCAAACAGCTTGAGGCCAAGTCCCTATCCCATGATCCACCTTGAGTTACCTCAGGTCTAGTTTGCCGCTGCAATAGATCAGAGGTTTCCTAGCACAGTTCGGAACAGTATAGCTTTTTTTCTAATAACTTACTAAAATTGATATGTCTTATAATAGTGATAGTTTTCATAGTTTTTCATAGTTATAACTTAGATAGCTTATTAATAGATATTTCTTCTCCTTTTGGTCTTCGTTTTTTTAATAGGCCTTTAATATTATTTTCCCTTCTTGGTGTGCCTTTATAATATTAGCATAGTTATATATCTTTGTAGTTTAAATAAGATTCTTTAAACGTTAGATAGTGTGTGTGAGTACATTTGAATAGTTATAGTTACTTCACAGTTTTTTCTTATACAGCCCATTTGTTGTTTAGGGCTTTTTACTGTAGCTTAAGTTTACTAAAATTGTGTGTGCGTGTGTGTGTGTGTGTGTGTGTGTGTGTGTGTGTGTGTGTGTGTGTGTGTGTGTGTGTGTGTGTGTGTGTGTGTGTGTGTGTTCTTTTTGAGACTACAGGTGTTACTGTACAGTAGATTTTGTGATGCTGTAGACTTTAAATTGGCTGTCCAGGAGAAAGACAAGCATCCTAAGTCTGAATTTTAAAAGTGTCCAAAATGTGGACAAAATATTTTTGTGACAAATAAGTCACATTCATTATGTTTATTGTTTCGGAGCCTTGCACTTACAGGAAAGCCATTCTTTTTCCTCCAGAGTTCTACACGAGAGAAAAAGAAAACTCAAAGACAGAGGACTTCTAAAATCTTTATTTTAGGAAGCTTTGAGTGACCAGGATAAATCTAGCCAGTCTCCCAAGTCTTCAAAGTCTTCTTCTTCTGATGTGACAAAATCTAGAAAACAGTTGACGTCGGCTCCACAGCCTTTGGAGCTGAGCGTCCTTTCTTTTCGGAGCTGGTTCCCATTCCTGGAACCAGTATCCGAAGTATTAAAGTCTCCCATTCTCCAGTCAGTGCCTCCATCCATACATTCATCTTGGTCCTCGATCAGCCTATCCGATTTGGATGTGGATCATGTGGTGCAGAAGTTGCTACAGGCACCAGCATTTGCTAAATTTTATCAGCTCCAACCCAAGTAGTTTTGGAGCTGAAGAGTGTAATGCCATTGACTTCTTTTCCTCCTCAGAGCCATACTGGTCCTTCGGAACTGGAGGAGTTGGACCTGAAGATTGTTGAGCCTTTGGAGCCGATACCTGCTCCAGTGCCATCGGTTCTATGTATTCGGACTTCCTCAACACCTGTCGAGGAGTCTAGGAGCCAACACTCTCCGATCAGGTCTGGGAAGTATAGTCGGACTGACCTGTCGGTTCCGACTTTGCCGCTCAGGGCCTCGGCCCAGATTAATTCAGCTCCTACCTCTGGTTTGGAGCCCACTGTTCTGGTGCAGAGGGGATCGGTGGTTTCTTCGGATCCAGCAGTCCCTTCTCATCAGAGCAGAGGTGCCTTTGAAGCCATGAGAAGATTGATGTCCCCTAAGACAGCTACAACTTCAGGTCCAACTACCTCCTCCCTAGAAGCACGTCTGTCCACTTCTACCTCACAGATCCTTTTGAAGAGTACAGTCCCTGAGCCTCAGGAAGCCCCATTGGGTGGCCCCTGCACTTCGAGACCTCACTAGAAGTTCCCACTGATGAGGTTCCCAGGAAGAGAATTTGCAAGAGGAAGCACCTAGATTCCCCACAGGAGTCGTTCCCTTCCAATACCGACTTAGATGAATCAGAAGGGTCCCCACGGTCCCCCCTCTGAAGATATCTCATTTGCTGAGATATTAGAAATCCTTAGGCAGAGGGTGGCTGGAAGTCCACCACTCCAACTAAAGATGACTCTGTTCTCCTGAAGGCTTTTGGGTCTCAACCCTCCATCTCTTGGGTGTCTCCTTCCTTCGATGATCTCATGGAGATTGTCTCACGAATGGAGTGGGAGTCTCTGGACACCATGGACACTGTCCATAGGAGGCCCATTAAATGTATTTCTGCCCTTCAGGATAAGCTTTTCCTCAGTAAGGGAGTGCCAGTTGATGCCATGGTGGTGGTGGCAGCCACCAAAAAGGAGATGTCAGAAACGTCTTCCTCTAGCCATCCTCCTAACAGAGACTCTAGAATCATGGATAGGTACGGGAAGCGCATGTACAGTTCAGCGACTTTTGCCATGCGTTCAGTGAACTATCTCACACATTTTACGAGACTGCAAAGAGACCTCCTAAAAGAGCTTGTAGATACTCTTCAGAATACGGTAGCTGCAGGAGCTTCAGACAAAGTCGCCTCCCAGCTTGCTACCCTCAGTTCCATAGTGAACTCATCCATGCATCTCATTTCATATGCAGCTGATGGAACGAGTAGGACAGCGGGTACAGGAATTGCTCTCAGAAGGCACTCCTGGATGCACTTGTGTTTCTTCGTGGAGCCCTTTAAGTCATCCTTTGTCATCACCACTTTTGATGGCTCGTCCCTTTTCGGTCCCAAATGTAAGGAAACTGACCAGGTGTGAGCAGGAAGTAAAGACTCTCGTCTGCCGAAGTCCATTTTTCCACCCCTACTAGACCCTACCCCAAGGGTCAAAAAAGAGGAAAAATGTGGTTCCGAAAAGCCCAAGTAGCCTTTCTGGATACACGTGGTGAACCCCCTCCAGGGGCAGAGGAGGGGGCAATAATGGAAGACGCCACCCTCATGGCAGAGATGGTCCGCAAAACCAGAGTGACAGTGACCAGTTCTTTGGGAAGCCCTGCCAGCGCTCCTGAAAGGAGGCCCGACTGTCCTGCTCTGAAGGCAGTCTGAGGTAGCTTACCTTTGTATCCAGATGCCTGGATGAAAATAAATGACAGCTGGGTACAAAGTATATTTTCCAGATGATATTTCATTCCCTTCACCATTCTCCCTCCATTGACAACAAAAATCCTGGACGTTCCACCCAGTTGCAGTGAACAAGCAACAGTAGAGGTCCAAACGTTGCTAAGAAAAAGAGTCATCTAACTAGTCCCAGCAAACTAGACAGGATCTGGAACTTACTCAAGATTCTTTTTAGTTCCAAAAAATACAGGGGATTGGAGACCTATTTTGGACCTCAGCAGACTAAACAGATTTGTCAAGAAAGAAATTCTGGATAGTCACGCTTCTGTCAATACTTTCCTTCTTAGGGAAAGATAAATGGATGTGCGCGAGAGATCTACAGGATGCGTACTACCATATAAAAATGGCCAGACCACCCAGGGATCATCTGCGATTCTGGCTGAGAGCCCGTCATTACCAGTTTCGAGTCCTGCCCTTTGGTCTCACTACAGCCCCCAAAGTGTTCGCCAAATGTATGGCAGTGGTCACGGTTCACCTGAGGCATTTAGGATTCCAGGTGTTTCTGTACTTAGACGATTGGCTGCTCACCGCCACCACCAGACATCAGCTAATACAAGCCAGGGACACCACTCTCACTCTTTGCAATCATATGGGCATTACCATAAATTCAGAAAAATCTGCCTTGTCACCATCGCAACATATCGTTTTTATCAGAGCAGAATTGGACACCACCACCACATTAAAACTTCCAGCAGAAAGAGTTTTTCTACTTCGTCAGCAAGTCTAGAACATCATATCCAGAGACAAGGCTCCAGCATCAGAAGTCCTAAAGTTGTTGGGCATGATGGCAGCTGCAATAATAGCGATACCGTTGGGTCGCATGCGCATGCAAATTCTACAATGGCTGCTATTCACTCAGTGGTCTTATCAAGAGCTCCCAATGTCTCATCTCATAATTGTAACAAACACATGCAAAAAGTATCTTCAGTGGTGGTTGACCTCTCTTCAAGTAACGATAGGTTGTCCTTTTATCCTACCCTCACCGTTGGCCACAGTGACCATGGACACTTCCCTGATAGGGTGGGGGGGCATTTTCAGGGAAGACCAGCCCAAGGCACATGGACCGAACAAGAGACACATCTGCATATCAATGTCCTGTAGATGAGAGTGGTACTTTTGGCGTTGCAGTACTTTCAGGACTCTCTCCCTCTGGGGACAATTGCGATTCAGACGGACATGTCAGTAGTCTGGTACTTACAGGGAGGAACCAGGTCCTATCCCCTTTGTTGTGAGGCCCTAAGGGTATGGCAGTGGGCTGTATCCACCCAGCGCTTTCTGATAGCAACGCACATCCCGGGGATATCCAGCATGATTGCAGACAAACTGAGCAGGGCAAGTTTGTTGCCTCACAAGTGGTCCCTCAAAAAAAGATAACGGAGAGAATATTCCACACGTGAGGCCTGCCTTGCTGCAACCTTTTTGCTTCCCACATGAACACAAAATGCAGAAGCTACATTGCCCTAATTCCCCCTCCAAGAGATTCTCCAAGGGACGCACTCGTACATGATTGGCCTCCGGGTCTCCTGTATGCTTTCCCACCAATTCCTTTGAAACCCAAAGTGTTACAGAAAGCAAAAGCCCTGGAAAGGACCATGATTCTAATAGGCCCGCATTAACCTCATCAGATTTGGTTCCCCTTCCTTCGACTTCATCTGTTGGAAGAGCCTTGGATTCTGGACCCATTTCCAGACCTTCTGACGCATTTGTCGGGGTCTCTTCATCCCTCTCTTCAGTCCCTAAAATTGACAGCTTGGCTGCTCCAATTCCCAGCATAGCCAGCTTCCATAACCTCTCGAACGAAATGCAGCATATTTTAATATCTTCTCATAAATCCTCTACTAGGAAGTTATACCTTAGCAAATGAAGGAGATTTTCTATATAGGCTTCTCAGAATAACACTGATCCCTACCAAGCCCCCATTTCCACTATTTTAGAATTTTTGACTATGCTTTTCAATAAAGGAGCTGCGGCAGCTACAGTTCGAGTACAACTTGCCACCATCTCTAATTTTACCTTGGCTTTGAAATATTGAACATAATGTCAAACAAGCTATCCAAAGCCTTTCTCAAAGGGACCTTTCACCTCAGACCTCCAGTGAAATTCCCTTCTACCCCATGGAACCTAAATTTTATGCTTTCACACATCATTCACTCACCTTTCGAACCAGCTTCCTCATGTGATTTGAAAATTTTGTCTTGGAAGACTATCTTTTTAGTAGCCATCACGTTTGTCCGTAGAGTATCAGAGCTACAAGCCTTATCCATAAAGCCTCCATATTTGATTGTTCATGCTGACAATGTCCTTGCGAACAAATCCTTAATTTCTACCTAAAGTTTGTACTGAAGCTAATCTTAATCAAATAATAAATTTGCCAGTGTTTTTCCCAAACACACCAGCAACTTAGAGTATATGCTGCACAAGCTTGATCTTCATAGACAGCTCAAATTTTACCTGGATAGAACCAAAGAAGTCAGAAAATCAGAAGTCAGAAAATCAGAACATCTTTTTGTTTCTTTTTCAGACTCTAGGAAAGGTATGCCAGTGGCAAAAACAACACTATCTAAATGGTTAGCTGATTGCATCACCTTCACCTATTCAGATGCCAATTTACCTTTGCAACACAAAATTAAGGCTCATTGTACTAGAGCAGTGTCCACATCCTCTGCTTTTTCTGCTTGGCTTCCTAATGACAAAATTTGTGCAGCAGCCAGTTGGTCAAGACCTCATACCTTTATTGCTCATTATATAGTTGATAAGGACTCCAGGGACAGGGCCTCCTTTGGTTCTACTGTCCTGAAAAACATACTCCCGTGAGCCACCCAAGAAAGATGATGCTTGGGACGCTACCCGTCTGTAAGAATGAACGGCGAGATAGAACAACTTCACATAAAGAAGTTATGTACTTACCATAACGTTCCATGTGAGTTGTTCTTCTCACCTTCATTCTTACTTCCCACCCTCCTACCCCCTCCAGGGTTTTTCGAGGACCACGATACTAGTTTTATCCTGGTTGCTCAGTCTTTCTATGGGTTTTTTCGTAAAGAGTGATAGAATGGCACATGGTATTGTTAGACGCAGCAAACAAGATCTGAGATAACTAAAGGTGCATCATTGGATATGGACTTGGCCTCGATTTGTCTGAAGACCTCGAGCTTTGTTGTTGGCCGGCTTATGAACCTGATCTGTAAGAATAAAGGCGAGATGAACAATTCACATGGAATGTTATGGTGAGTACGTAACTTCTTTTTTTGTTTGGTGGTGGTACCTGTAGAGAAATATCTTAATGTTGCAATTTACTGGCAGTTATTTTCATTTCTTTATTTTTGTGGGTTGGTTTTTCATTTTGCTTCAGTAAACCTTTTTAAGCTATAGATTTTTTTTTATTTCTATTCCTTTTGTATTTGTGCTAAGATATTATAAGGGAATTTATATGTTGCATTCATTAATTTTTCTGTAGGTGGGTGCATGTAGTAGACACCTAATACAGAATTTTATTTTTTATAATTTCAGTAGTGTCTAGCTAAGAACCTGTACTTGATTGGTGATTTTTGGGGATGGGAGACGTGGGTTTCTGCTCAGACCATGGATTTAACTTTGGCCCTGTTTTGTGGAGGCTATATTGAATTCATCCTTTCTACCAGTAAACATTTTAGTTCAATTTATTGATTGATTTTGATATGACATTTGATTACTGGGAACATCCGATTAGGTGGGTACCCATCTTCAGCAAAGGCCCTGGGTGAAAAGCTCCAAAGTATTACAAAAACATTTTAAGAACAACAATTGTACAGTCTTTAAAAATAATACAAAATCATCTGCAATATGAATAATTATATCAAAGTAGACATAATGTAAAAACATTGGTTAAGAATAGATGCAAATTGTATGGCAGTGATTTACTAACTAGAGAAAAATTAGCCAGTTAGAAACTGCAATATGCAGCAGAAGAAGAAGAAAAAAGAGTTATGAAATACATACTTAGTCAGGGGGAGAGAAATTTATTGAAGTAACAAAATGTGTAAAGTGGGACAGTAGGGAGATGTAAGGTATGAATAGGTACTACATAGTTAGCAATATAGTTTATCCAGTGGTTGAGCAAAAACAAAGCCATATTTTGTCTAGGAAGTCTTTCAAAATGATTTCAAAGCACTGGAGAGCAGGTAGTAACTTGTTGGATAAGGTAAGGAGCTCTTCGCCTTAAAAGCATGGTCTGAGTACAGACCATGCCCAATACATTTAATAGGTTTGTGGAGAGAGGAGTTTTGGTCAGTCACTGGTAATGAATGAGTGGGAACATAGTTGTGTGGAATGCTATTTAATGCTGGACAAGCATATGGATGCTGGATAGCTTTATAGGTGGCAAGAAGCAGTGTGTATGTGTGTGTGTGTGTGTGTGTGTATATATATATATATATATATATATATATATATATATATATATATATATATTAGTTGATTGGGTAGATGTCCTGACTGAATCACTGTTGCAGCATTCCTGACAAATGGGTAATCACTGCTGACATCCAGCTGGGGTACCATATCTTTACCTTCTTCCCTTGTTTGTACATCCAACGTATGACCTCAGCTGATATGCACTGAGGTATCAAGATGGACTTACAAGCATGGGTACTCAGACCATCTTGCTGCCAGACCGAATGCATGTCATGCATCCATCAGACTGTTTGCTGTTTGGTCATTGGTGCTTCTGCTTCATTTTCATCCAGGTAAGTGCCCTATTTGGGAACCTTATGTTTTACTGTTTGGAAGTTATAGATGTTAGCTGGTTGGGGGGGGGGGGCAAGCACAAGTGAGGTAGACAGATTCTTTACAAGGACTTGCATTCCAAGTATGTTTTTGGTTTAGGCCTGGAACATAATCACAGATCCTTCTCTGTTTGTCAGTTGTTTGTTCCAAAAACCCTTAGGTCTAGATTCACTTCTCTTAACTTCCTCAAGACCCAGCGTCTTAAACTCCTGGCCCAGTTCAAGATGGTTGGCTCTGCATCCTTGTACTTCTCCTTTCCACCAAAGAAAAAGCTTAAGAGGGTCCGAGTGGGTCAGCAGTCCAGTGTTTCTGACTCTGACATACCCGCTGAGGTTACAGAACCCATGGTACATCAGACTTCTGCTCAGTTGCCTGCTACTTGTGACCCTTTTACAGGCTGGTATAGCTCCTGAGGCATTGCAGACTGCTGATACATTCAAGGAGCCACAACTAATTATTTCAGAAGGACTGCATGATCCACAAATTCTACTTGAGGAAAAGATCCCAGGCTCTCTAACTGAGGTCAGACGGGGTTCCAAACCTCTGCAGATGTCATACCTATTAAGAAGAAAACAGAAGACTAAGTATGTGGCCTCTGTCTCAGCAGCTAGGGAGAAAGAGGGATGGAAAGACATGCTCTGTTCTTAAATTCATTCCGCAAACTACCCAAAAAAAGAACAAATGGCGATACTTAGGATTAACTTGGTTAGGCTTGTAAAGACTCTAGGGCCGCTAGCCTAGTAACCTCCTTTGACTGTAACTTTTAGCAAGGGCTGTTTTAAAGCAGTTATGTCCTTAAAAAGTCTCTCCTTTGGGAGTCCCCTATCACAGGCCACTTCTGTTAAAACCCACCCTGGTTTCCTCATCATCTGATGAGGAGCAGGGCGATGACTCGAACCATTCTGTGGACTATTCTTCTCAGATGCATTCCACAGGACATGATTCCCTCTCACCTGATTCACTTATTGAGGAAGCTTCCTATTGTGAGACTGTACAGAGGAAGATGAAACACTTTGATTGGCAATCTGTCTCTGATGTCCAGAAGATGTTTTACACCCTGTTGGAGATGGATGCCTCTGCCACCCCTCTAGTCCCTCCTGTCCTTGAGGCTTTTCAGGATACTTTTCAGTCCACCTCTTCTGTACCTGACTCTCAACCTCCAGCTCCCAAAAGAACATATGGATTTTACAAGGTCCCTAATGCATAAAATATCTATATTAAAACGCTGTGGCAGAGCCTTCAGCAGTTTCTCTCTTCAGATAAGCCCTCTAAGCTGCTGCCCAATGCTAATATCCTACCTACAAACAAAAATAGTAGGGACAGAGCTGTGGACGAGGGTAAGGCAGTCCACACAGCCTATCTGGACCTTGCCAAGGCCTTTGACACCATCGCCCACTCTGGAATCATAGATAAACTTACCAAGCTGGGCATAAATCCCTATGTCACTCGATGGGTTGCTAACTGGCTTACTGGCAGAACCCAGACAGTAAAAGTAGCCGACTCCAAATCCAGCTCCAGACAAGTGACAAGTGGAGTACTTCAGGGTTCAGTCCTGGGACCACTCTTGTTTGGCATCTACTTCTCTGAAGTACAGGCAAACACTACGGGACTCTGGCTAACAAAGTTTGCAGATGACTGCAAACTGGGAGCCATTATTGAATCCCCAAATGATGTGGATATTCTACAAAAGGGCCTTACAGAAACAGATGCCTGGTGCCAGAGCCATGGGCTCAAGCTTAATGCCAAGAAATGTATAGTTATCCCCTTTGGAAAAAAACATGTACCCATGAATTACCACATAGGTGGCAGGACACCAAACATCGAAAGTGTGATGAGAGACTTGGGGAAACAGGTGGACAGTGGTCTCTCTTTCGGTAGCCACATTGCCACAACAGTCAGGAAATCCTTCTATGTGGCACACCTCATCACTAAGGGCTTTTCATCCAGAAAAAAGGAGGTCATTGTCCCACTGTACTCATCCCTCATTAGACCCATTATAGAGTATAATGCCCCATTTGGTATGTACTTCACAAGACATCTGCAACAGCTTGAAAGGCCACAGAAATACCTCACTAAAAGAATCACAGGCCTAAAGCAGATGCCATATACTGATCGTCTGAAAAAACTCCAGCTATACTCTGTGGCATATCATCTACTCTGAGGCCATCTCTGCTTAACATACAAGGCCATGTCAAACCCTGAGCTGTTGGACATGCTCCACTTAAAGAAATCCCAATCCCTCAGAGCCACACGCTCCAGGGATTTAAACCTTGTCATCACAATGAACAAAACATGCTGGAGGGATAGGTTACTGACCCAGAGACTCCCCATACTCTGGAATAGACTGCTCATACATATCAAGCAGAGCGCCTCTTTGGCCCTCTTCAAAAGGAACCTTGGTGATTGGATGGGAGATAGGAAATTCACCCCGGGGATCATGTCAGCCGCCCTGCTAGACAGGGGCCTGGAGAAGTAAATATTGTGGGAAGAAATATCCAGGGAATTGTTATGGCTAGGCTTACATAGGCCCTAGGGTCGATAGCCTAGTACCAACCTATGAACCTATGATATGGATAAATGGGGAAGAAGATTTACACCTCTGCTACCCTTGCTTTTAGGGCATTTAAAAGAGAACTGCACCTGCAGACTCAAAAAAACATGTTTATTTCATCATGGTTTGGTGTTTCCTACATTTTAACACCACTCTGGGACTATTTACAGGTTTTTAAATATTTTTGTATGTAATTTCTGAGTCTGACTTCATGGGGTCTAGGATGTTGAAGTGATCCTGATATACCTCTAGATATCCCACAGTCCAGTGCAGTGCTTGTCTTTAAAAAAATTACATCATGCAGGCCTCTTTCTTCCTAAACCTCTTGTCAATTAATTGTTTTTCCATGCATACACTGCTGTCTTCCAGTTAGTTTTAAGTAAAATTTCATGCTGTTCACTGACTACCTAAAACATAAACAGTGCAAATGCCACAGAACAGACTTTCTAGTTGTTTTTTTTTTTTTTTTTTTTTTACTTCTGCTTCTTTTTAGAATGGTGAAAATGCAGTCTTTTGTGAAGCCTGAATTTGTACTACTTTGATTCATCTCCCATCCTCCTTCACACCTAACTTCCGTAGTTGTCAAAGTGCTAAGGGTAATTTGAGCTGTTACCTGCTGTGATTGACAGCTCACAGCAGGAAACTTGACTCATACTATTTCCTTGTTCTAGCCTTTAGTTTCTGTATGGGTAGGGGAAGGACCAGGAAGCTGTGACATCACAACATGGGTGGGTGTTTAGGACAGTTGTGGTGATGTCAGTTTGGGGAGGGAATTGGCCAGAAAACTACTTGTATTCATTGGCCTTGATGACAATGAATTGGAGAGTGCAGAAAGCTTTTCCAGGGCGGGATAAAAGTTTTTTGAAAGTGAAACCACCACAGTGTACAGTAAGGTACTGTTCTAGTGGAGAGAAACAGTCAATTTAAAATAGTTTAAATTATGTATTGTTCATAGCAGAGACAATAAATAGGGAGAAAAAGACAGAGAGTTTGCGCATCCTATAATAGACTCCCGTTACTGTCCTTTACTTAATAGACTCAAATGACTAAGCATTTGATCTCTGTTCTGGCCCCATTGAACAAAATTATCTTAGATCCTCCCATGCTGAGTTTAATTTTGCAGGCCACTCAGATTACCAGACACAGCATTAAGTGCAGTTTTGATGCTATATGTGCTTCTTCTAGAGCAGCTGCCACTGGATATGTTATCCGCATATATGTATCTTTTTGCAGTGTACCTATTCATGAGGATTTCAAATCTAAAATTTTAGATTGACTGTTTTATAAAGAATTACTGTTTGACTCTCAGGCAGCCAATCTATTCAAAATTTCCAAGGCCAAGGTAAAACCATGAAAGACTGCAGGCAAATCATACTCTCCTAGGTACCATAGGAACTACCCAGCCAAATCTACTTCCTTCTAGAAGAGACTCTAAGACAGTTCTAAAACAAGGAAAACCCCCTAGAAAAATATATTGTGTAAAAAAAAAAAAAAAAAACACAAAGGGAAGCTCCAGTTGGGCGGCCATCCTTTAGTGGCAGAACTTTGGTGACTTACCTCTGCAACACCCCTCCTCCTCTCCCCAGCTTTGGTTTCACCTCTTTCCCAGCGATGGTCACTCCCTGACCAGGTGAGAAAATTTTACCACAAACAAAATGGGTCATCATCATCATCAGAGATGGCTATGCCATGTTTTGAAAAGCATTACCCCTCTGAGAAGCATGCTTATACCTCTTCAAGACCAAATTTCCCTTCTGACCCTTATTATTCAAAACCTCTTAAATCAGGGGACCGTCAAGCAAATCCCAAAAAGATTTTTCTAGTACCAAGAAGAGGGGCAGTTCTAGGCCTGTCTACCTTGAACACACATCTGAAGGTTCTCTCCCTTCAGATGCTTCTCTGTCTTTCATTCTGTCATAGGCTTTCTTAGTGTTGTTAGATCCTAAGGACGTATACCTACACATTCCTATCCACTAAGAGATTCTTCAGTTTTTCTGTGGCTTCTCAAATTTTCAGTTTATTTTTCTGCCTTTTGATCTTTCCACAGCCTCAAGAGCATTCACAATGTGCATAGCATCTGTAGTAGCCTTCTGTTGTACTCAAGGAATTCAGATTTTACCCTATATGGACAACCTTCTGATACAGACTCCTTCTCCAGGAAACCATTCATCAGCATCTTCAATTCACCCATCAACTTCTGATAGGTCTGGGTTTCACAGTAAACTACAAATAAATCACATGTGATCCTTACACAGGACCTGGTCTGAGATGCAGATTGGACACAAAGAAAGTGCATGCCTTCCTTCTCCAGGAAAAGGTACTCAGTCTGTCCAAATACTTCCTAGACCGTTTTTTTCAACATCCTATTGCTTCACAAGGGAGATGTTAAGGACTTCATGTCAGCCTGTATTCCTATGCTTCCCCTTGCCAGACTTCACATGAGGAAAATTCAGTAGTATCTGAAATCTGTGTAATCCCAGTACTACCACCCTTTAGGTGCTCTGTATCAAGAAAGAGCTAGCTTGGTGGAAGGGACAGATGATCCCCAACCCAGGATTGTCTTTCTGTCATCCTCTTCAGCAAGTTCACACGGACTCCTCAGACGAGATGTAGGGGACCTGGACAGGATCTCTGAGTGTAGGGGAAATGGCAATCCCAGTTCCTGAGAGAACACATCAGCTTAAAAGAAATGAGGCTGTTCTGCAAGTCCTTCAGATTTTCTCTCACATTTGGAAACCAAGACCCCTCCAAGTGTTCACAGACAACAGCACAGTCATGAGGCATATAAATAAGCAGGGAAGCACCAGGTCTTACCAAATGTGTAGGTTGGCACAGGAAGCATGGAATTTAGCAACTCAAATGAACATCACACTCAAGGACACACACATCCTTTCTCAGAACAATGTACTAGTAGCCTGCTTAAGTCACTGCCTGGAGGACCCCCGTGAGTGAACTTTGTCCGGGAGGTCTTCCACAACATCAACTTCAGTGAGGCACCTCTCAGATACAAACCCTTGTCCCACAGCCTGGAGGACATATGCCTTTTTTCAGTGGACAGGGAAGTTCCTCTGTGCCTTTCCTCCTTTGCCTTTTCTTCCAAAGATCCTTCTCAAGGCACAAAAGGAGACACCCAAACACATCTTCCTGGCTCCACTTCAGCCGAGTCAATATTGGTTCCCCCTACTTATTCACCTAGCAAAAGAAAATTACAGGAGTATTTGTCTAAAGACGGACCTTATAACACAGTGAAAGGGATTGCTGCTCCACCCAAATCTTCCATCTCTCAGCCTGACCCTGTGGATGGTAGGATTATCCCTCAATTATATCTTTTCTCTGAAGAGGTTGTACAAGTCTTACAGGAAGCTAGGAGACCCACTACTAGAAAATCTTAAATTGCAAAATGAAAGCAGTTTTCTTTCTGGTGCTGCAAACAGTCAGGATCCACTCTTAGCACAGGTCTCCATGGTTCTTCAGTACCTCTGCATTCTTCCTCAATCAGGCTTGGCCTACTCTTCCATAAAAGCTCACTTGTCTGTCATTAGTGCTTGCCTCTGTCTTAGCCCCCAACTTGTGACTAGGCCAGAGGTCAAGATTTTCCTCAGAGGAGGAGTTCACCTTAACCTCTGAAGAAAACCCATTTCTCTTCCTTGGGATCTTATTTTGTGCTAGACAAGCTTACTCTGCCTTCCTTCAAGCCAGCTTCTTCCCCTTCTGTGAAATTTTGTACTTGGAAAACCATCTTCCTCTTGGCCCTCACCTCTGCCAGGAGGGTTTCTGAGCTACAAGCTGTGATGGCCATTCCTTCCTTTCTTCTTTTTCACAGAGATAGGGTGACTGTCAGAGCTAACCCATCCTTCAAGCCTAAAGTAGTGAACGAGCTGTCTGTCATTCAGGCTGTTCATCTCACCACTTTCTTTACTAATCCCCAAAACAGGTGGGAAATGATCTTTCCTTCTCTAGACATTCAGAGACAACTTGAATTTTACCTAAACAAAACAAAAACCTTCAGAAAGAATTGACCAGGTTTTCACATCTTTTATGCCCTCTAAGCTGAGTCAGACAGTCTTCAAACAAACTTTTGCATCCTGTATTTCTAAGACTATCTGCTCCTCACCCTACAATGAAACCCTACCGTCCTGCTCTAAAGCATATTCCACTAGTTATTTGCTTCCTCGGGCTTTCTACAAATGAGTAGACGCCTGTGGCTACTTGTTCCTTTGTACACACCTTTACCAAACACTACAAATTTGATGCCTTCTCCAGGTCCAGGGCAACCTTTACTAAGTCAGTCCTCTCTGTGCTACTGGACAACTGTTCTACTCAATAGCCAACCACCCTTACCTCCTTTATCTCTGGTAATCACCCGTTTGTCAGGAATACTGCAACAGTGATTCAGTCAGGACATAACAGTTGTGTAAGAATATACCTTAACAATAGATGTCCTGCTAATCACTGTTACCATATTCCATCCCACCCTCCATCCCCTTTTGTCTTTCTCACCTCCATCTTCAGTTGTCTCTCTCTAACCTTTGCTCTCTTACATGGGTATGGGGAAGTTTTCATACCAACTCAAAATAAACTCTTCCTAGCTGACCAGTCTTCTGTCAGTAGTCTTCAGGCTGCTGGCTTGGAGATAGTCTGAGGATCCACACTCGTACATCCATCTTTATACCCCAACACACAGAAGCTGAGGTTATACATCCGACATAGGACTTAGGGAAGGTGAAGCTTTGGTACCCCGGCTGGATGTCAGTGGTGACAACTCATTTGTCAGAAATACTGCAGCAGTGAACAATAGAATATCCACCATTATGCTAAGTTTTTACATAACCATACTTTCTAACCATTTTAAGCTTTTTAGTGCCATACAGTGATGGGTTTTGAAAGGAGTATTTGCTGCAAAGTTTGCCACTTTGTCATAGCATTAGTTTTGCTTTTTGGGATCCCTGGAGGTTAGACAGGCTGTGTGTGTTGGGGGGGGGGGGGTAAGTTAAGTAGTGCAAGCATTGATGTTAAGTTGTCTATATCGCCTTCGTTCTTGCTGGTTGGGATCTCGGCCATCTTCAATAGCTCGAGAGCTGTTTACTGGCTCGAGGCTACCCCTTATCCCATAATGCTTAGCGATAGCTACCCAGATCTCGTTTGCCGCTTCAGCTGTGAGGTGTCGTTTTTCTGGCTCAGGCTTGTGTAGAATGTTTTGTGTAATTTTTCTGCAGTTTAAATTGTTTATTATATCGTATCCCTCTTTTTGTAGATCTCGTTTAATTTAGAGAGTTCTCCCCCATCCCTCCCCCCCTTACATTCCAGGTTAGCCATTTAATTTAGAGGCTTTCCTATTATCTTCTTAAAAAAAAAAAAAAAAAAAAAAACCTTTATCTATAGCCTTTCTAGTAGGTGTGTTTTTTGTTGTTCTTGTAGACTGAATATTGCTTCTTATTATTGTTGTTAAATTGTTAAAAATTGGTTGGTTTCCTTCTACAGTAAAGTATGTCTAAGGAATCTAAGGTTTCTGGGTTTAAGAAGTGTGACTCATGCTGTCAGAAAATGTCTCTGACAGATGGGCACACTTTTTGCGTCTATTGTTTAGGCGCTGTGCACCTGCAGGACTCTTGTTCTATTTGCCATGCCTTTAGTCCGAGAGTCCTAAAGGAGCGTAAGAATAAGTTGATTCTTAGGGGTCTTTTAAAACCCCAGGATTCACTGGCCAAGAGCTCACAGCCAGTGAAATCCCCTAAATCCACTAAGCCATCGGCTCCAATTTCTGAGCCGTCTTCGGTTCAGGCTTTACCTTCTGCGTCGGTTCCGGCTGGCACCGACAAGACAATCTCCCCATCAGCTCCATCAGAGGCTTCGGAGCTGTCGCGGAGCCACAAGAGGCTGAGGTCCCCTTCCCTAGAGTCTTTGCATTTGGCTCCTCAGTCTCCTTTACTTCAGAGCGAGCATAGTCACCGATCCTCTCACACCTCTCGATCCTCTAGGCTGTTGGATCATGATGTGGAGAGAGTGGTCAGTAGGTTGCTAAAGTCGCAGGCACTAGCTAAATTGTTGTCCAGCCCTCCTCAACAGGTATCGGCTTTGTCTACTTCTCTTGATGTTCCTCCTCTGACTCCAATGAGTTCAGAGCCGGAGTTTGTTGGGGTTCGAGTAGTGGAACCGTTGGCTCTGATAACTCTATCTCCTTCGGTTCTGACGTCGGCTCCGATTCCCTCAGTGGTACCTTCCATCGAGGGATCCGGGTGCCGTGGCTCCCTCGTTGGCTCCGAGGGGGCGAGTGACATCGGACCCTTGTCTGACCCCATTCTCCCTCTCGGAGCTTCGGCGCAGGTGAGCTCGGCTCCAACATCGGCCTCAGAGCTGGCCCCTCGGTGCGGAGAAAGATTCCTATTTCTTCAAAACCGGAGCTTTCTCTGCATCATGGCAGGGACGCCTTCAATGTCATGCGGAGTATGCTGTCCTCTGAGTCAGCTCCACTTTCAGCCCCACCGGCTTCGTCCCCTGTAGTGCCTGTGCCAACTTCTGCTCCTCCTCCAGACCCTAAGCATAGGGAACCGATGTTCCAGGACACCCCATTGGGTGTATCCTCCTCTCCTGATCACTCAGAGGAGCCCCCTCGGAAGAAAAAGTGTAAGATGAAGCACATTGACCCCCCTCCCCGAGTCTGTCACTTCCGATACAGACTTAGATGATTCGGAAGGGTCCCAGAGATCCTCCTCTGATGTTTCCTTCTCGGACATCCTAGAAATGCTTAAGCAGAGCGCGAACTGGAATCCCCTAGCCCCTACCTAGGATGAATCTGTATTTCTTGATGCTTTCGGTTCCCGACCTTCCACCTCCTGGGTGTCTCCGCCTTTTGATCCACCTATGACAGTGGTGGCTCAAAAGGCTTGGTCAGCTCCGGATACAGTCGGACCAACTCCGAGGAGACCTAGTAAATTCATTACAGCACCCCAGGATAAGCAATTCCTTTCAAAAGGTGTTCCTGTTGATGCCATGGTGGTAGCAGCAGCCACCAAAAAAGAGTTAGTGGAGACCTCTTCGTCTGTCCATCCCCCTAACAAGGAGTCTAGGATGATGGACAGATACGGGAAGCGAATGTTCGCTTCAGCGACCTTCTCTATGAGGTCACTGAACTACCTATGTTATTTTACCCAACTTCAAAGGGATCTCCTTAAAGAGCTCGGAGATACCCTTCAAGATCCAACAGCTGAGGGAGCACAAGCCAAGGTAGCTTCCCAGCTAGCGACACTTAATTCTGTTAACTCCTCCATGAGGCTCATTTCCTATGCAGCCGATGGGGCGAGTAGAGTTGCAGGTACGGGTGTGGCCCTTTGGAGGCATGCGTGGATGCGGCTGTATAACTTTGTGGAACCCTTTCGAGCATCCTTCACCAACACTCCCTTTGATGGTTCCTTTCTTTTTGGACCACAGGTGAAAGACACTTTGACTAGGTGTGAGCAAGAAGGCAAGACTCTCTCTGCCGTGGGAGTCCATTTTTCCACTCCATCTAGACCTTACCCCCAAGGGTCAGAAGAGTAGGAAGATGTGGTTCCGTAAATCTCAGGGAGCCTTGCCTGACACGCATAGTGATTTTTCCTCCAGAAGCAGAGGGGGAAACAATAATAATAGACACCGCCCTCGTGGCAGAGGGGGTCCGCAAAACCAGGGCAACAGAGAATCCATCTCTGATAAGCCCTTCCAGCATCCTGAAGGGTTGCCCGGCTGCTCACCTCTGGGGGCAGTCGGGGGAAGACTTTCGCTGTACCCAAAAGCCTGGCAAAGTTTAACACAAGACAAATGGGGTACGGTCCATTATATCCGGAGGTTACAAAATTCCCTTCCATCAACCCCCTTTACAGTCAAGGAAGACCCTTCCAGATGTTCCACCCAATCTGAAGGAGCAAGCAGTAATAGAAGTTTCAAAACTGCTAGAAAAAAGAGCCATCCAGGAAGTCCCAGCAGACCAGCACGGATCCGGAACTTACTCAAGGTTCTTTTTAGCACCAAAAAAGACAGGGGACTGGAGACTGATTCTGGATCTCAGCAGACTAAACAGGTCTGTGCAAAGAACAAATTTTTGGATGGTCACGCCATAGTCCATTCTACCCTTTCTGGGTCAGGACAATTGGATGTGCTCGATAGATCTTCAGGACGCGTACTACCATATCAAGATGGACAGGCACTCCAGGAGATATCTTTGCTTCTGGCTGGGGGCCAGTCATTATCAGTTCAGAGCTCTGCCCTTTGGTCTCACCACAGCCCCCAGGGTGTTCACCAAATGTATGGCACCTGAGACGTCAAGGATTCCAGGTGTTTCCGTATCTAGACGACTGGCTCCTTACTGCTACCACCAGGCATCAACTCCTACAAGCACGGAACTACACAATCACAATCTGCTCCCAGCTAGGCATTACAATAAATTTTGAAAAATCTGCTTTGTTGCCCTGTCAATCTATTACTTACATAGGAGCAGACTTGGACACAAGGGATACGTTTGCAAGGCTACCACTAGAAAGGGTGTCCGCAACTCGTCAGCAGGTACAGTTTCTGATGCAGAGCAAAAGGATCTAAGTCGGGTACGTCCTTCAAACTCTGGGTTCCATGGCAGCAACCATTCTCCTAATCCCACTAGCGTGCTTTCATATGAGGATTCTTCAGTGACTTCTGTTTGCGCAGTGGTCTTTCCAAGACCTACCCATGACTGACATGATCATGATCACGGATGCATGCAAAAGACATCTTTCTTGGTGGATGGTCTCCCCACTAGTTATTCAGGGCAGACCTTTCGTACAACCCCCTCCGGTAGCCACTGTGACGACAGACGCCTCCCTGATAGGGTGGGGAGGGTATTATCTGGGCAGGACAGTCCAAGGCACTTGGCAACCTCACAAGTACCATCTGCACATAAATGTCCTGGAAATGAGAGCTGTGCTGCTGGTGTTGCAAGCCCTTCAAGACTCTCTTCCTTCTGGGACCATTGCTATTCAAACGGACATGTCAGTGGTGTGGTACATCAACAAGCAGGGCGGAACCAGATTCTACCCCTGTGTCGAGAAGCACTCAGACTTTGGCAGTGGGTGATTTCCTCCCAACATTTTCTGATTGCACACACATCCCTGGGAGATCCAGTGTCATAGTGGACAGGCTCAGCAGAGCTATCCTCATGCCTCACGAGTGGTCTCTGAACCAGAAAGTTGTGAATCTTATTTTCCACAAATGGGGACAGCCTTGCTGCTATCTCTTTGCCACCCCCTTCAACAGCAAATGCAGCAACTACTTCTCCCTTCTTCCGCTTCCGGGTCACATACCCAGAGACGCTCTAGTCCACGATTGGCCCCAGGGACTTCTCTATGCCTTTCCTCTTTTCCCCCTGATACCCAAACTTATACAGAAAGCAATATCATTGGGTTGCAAAATGATCCTCATTGCCCCCTACTGGCCTCAACAGATATGGTTCCCGTTCCTGCACCGTTATCTTCTCGATCAGCCCTGGATTCTGGACCCAATTCCAGACCTCCTGGTTCATCAGTCAGGCGGGTTGCATCAATCCCTCAAAACTCTCCAGCTCCACTTCCATCCTTAGCCAGGCTTCCCAGCATTTCCCCAGCAGTCCGCGAGATTATCTTCTCCTCTCACAAGTCTACAACGAGGAAAACTTATGCTAGCAAATGGAAACGTTTTTCTTGTTGGGCAAAGGCTAGGAATGTGGATCCCTTTTCAGCCCCAGTCCACGAAATCCTGGAATTCCTAGCACATCTGTTTCATTCCGGGTCTGCTTCTGCTACGATCAGGGTACAATTGGCGGCAATTTCTAACTTTCATGTTGGCTTTTCAAATTCTAACATTATGTCTCATAAGCTCTGTAAAGCTTTTTTGAGAGGGACAACTCTTCTTAGGCCTCCAGTGAGAGATCCCCCTCCTCCTTGGGACCTTAATTTAGTCCTAACTTCCTTAATTCTGCCCCCTTTTGAACCAGCAGTGTCCTGCTCTGTCAAGTTTCTGTCTTGGAAGACACTCTTTCTGGTAGCTATTACTTCAGCCGGACGCATCTCCGAACTTCAGGCGCTATGTGTTCGTCCTCCCTACTTGGTTTTTCATAAGGACAGGGTTGCTCTGAGGACTAATCCTTTGTTTCTTCCTGAAGTCTGCTCAGAAAATAATTTAAACCAATCTATAGATCTTCCTGTGTTTTTCCCTAATCATACCAGCAAGGCAGAGTACAAACTACACCAATTGGACGTTCATAGGCAATTGCATTTTTACCTGCACAGAAATAAGGAAGTCGGACCAACTATTCCTTTCTTCTCCCAGTTTCCAAGGTAACCTTGTCTAGATGGTTGTCACACACTATTACTTTCATTTATCAGTTAAGGAACAAAGAGTTACCTATTAAACCGAAAGGTCATTCTACTAGGGTGTTAGCCACCTCTGTAGCCTTCCAGTTAGGTTGCCCTTGGATTCCATCTGTGCAGCTGCCACATGGGCAAACCCTCATACCTTTATTTCTCATTACAAGTTGGATATGGTCTCCAGGAGCAGAGCTGACTTTGGTTCTACTGTTCTGAAGAGTCTGTTCCACTGAGCCACCCAGGATATTAGGTGCTAGGGACGCTGTCCCAAACAGCAAGAACGAAGGTGAGATAGACAACTTAACATAAAGAAGTTATGTACCTACCATAACGTTCCATGTTAGTTGTCTTCATCTCGCCTTCCTTCTTGAGTCCCACCCTCCGTCCCCCTGTCCTAGTGGACCAAGAGGAGTTTCTGTTTCACTGGCTGTGTGTTCTCTTGTTTTTCCTCTATTGACTTAGAGAATATGGCAGATGTAGTCAACTGATTATTTGACTGGTTTATTCTTTTGTTATGTCTGGAGTTAGCTATTTCAAACGAGATCTGGGTAGCTATCGCTAGGCATTATGGGATAAGGGGTAGCCTCGAGCCAGTAAACAGCTCTCGAGCTATTGAAGATGGCCGAGTCGGACCCGAGGATCGGCTCCAATCCCAACCAGCAAAAAGGAAGGCGAGATGAAGACAACTAACATGGAACGTTATGGTAGGTACATAACTTCTTTTTTTAGTTGCATTGGTGAGACAATTGTTGGCTGTGTAAGTATCCCTAGTTTTTGATGATTTTTTTTTAATTCACTTTTGTATATGCAGGTCGAACATATATTTATCTTCCCTGTATCATCCCTAATCATTTGCGTTAAGAAGTAACTGTAGTGGTTGTGTTATTAAGAGAAAGGGTTTTAATATTTGAGAGGATTTGGGGAAAAAATAGATCCTGATGTCAATTTTTATTCTATCCTCGACTGTTGCGTTCAATCTGATATTCTGATCTGACTCTGACATTACTATAGCTTGTGGCCACCAGAAAGCTTTTGAGCTCCTTCCTACCTGTAATGCACCAACCCCTACCATACCTCAGATCTTGTTTGCTAGATGACAAAAAATAGAAATGTTAATATAACATCTCTGACAGAAGAAGCCATTTTCTGGACCTCAGCATAAGGTACATTTGTGTTCTTCTAATCTCTCATTCTTCCAGAATGCCATAATGACAAAGGTTGGGGATTGGTGGGTGGAGAGTTGAGGAAGAATGAAAATGGACAACACAGATGGAAAGTTATGGTAAGTACATAACTTTTTTATCTGATGATGTCAATTTTCATTCGATCAGTAACCAATCCACCAGTGGAAATGCTGAGTCAAATACAGAGATACCAAGAACCAAAACCCAGCCAGGCAAACTGGACCCAATAAAGGAAAACGCCCCTTTACATAAGCCAAATAGTGGCAATGAACTGATAAATTAATTAACACCAGAAATGGTAAAATTAAACACACTTTAGTAACAGATTTAGTGCTTTCATTCCAGTGTAGCGGTTAGGGTTGTCGCCTCACAGCAAGTGGTTCTTCAGTTCGATTATTGAACGGAGTTCTTTCTGCGTGGAGTTTGCATGTCCTCCCTGTGGCTGAGTGAGCTTTAAAGACATGCAGGTAGGTGCGTGGGTGTGCCTTCCGTGAAGGTTGGGCGTCGGGCTCGCAACTCGGCACCGTAAAAATCCCCTGCCAATCAATCTGCAGATCAATGATCCGCTGTGGCAACCCCTAACCGGGAAAAGCCGAAAGACATTGCTTGTATTCCTCTACAGGAAACTTCATCAGAATGTCAGACATCTCTAATGCATCATTCAAATACCCTCAAACAGACTACCATTGGTCATATAACTGAAAAAAGAAACTCATTGATCACATAATTAAAAAAAATTAACCAACAATAAAGGAATATATACCTCACCATTAAAACATCTACATAGTGATCCAAGTACAGGTTACTGTGTATCCTGCTTATCCAAACCAAAAACATTACATTAAAACAAATTGTATTACAATACATTACTGATGGTATCATCAGCCGGTTCAAAAACACTATCTATGGCTATTTTTGTGGACACCAAATTTAATCCATTTATGTATATTAGCATATTCATATAGATTTCTTGGGACTTTCTGGGTAAAATGGACATGTTAGAGTTTGATCCTGATTATTGTTTTATTCCATTGATATTAAGGATCTTTTAATTGTGTGACCATTGAGTTTCTTCTTTCAATTATGATATAACCAATGATAGTCTGAGAATATTTGACTGATGTATTAGAGATATCTTGCATTCTGATGAAGTTCCCTGTAAAGGAAAGAAAGCTCTAAATCTGTTTACTAAAGTGTGTTGAATTTTACCATTCCTGGTGTTAATTTATCAGTTTGTGGCCACTGTTCAGCTTATGTAAAGAGTTGATGTTATGTAGTCCAACCTCGCCTACTTTCTTACCCGTGCGACTCGGCCATACTTTAGCTCGAAGTCTTTCAATTGGCTGGGCTAAGATGGTATCCCATGCTGCACTGCTCTCTACCCCAGATGCTGCACTGCTCTCTACCCCAGATCTCGTTTGCCGCTCGTGTAGCTCGAATGTGGTCTCACTCTTGGCTATGGCTAAGTACCCACTAGCTGTTTCCAACGGGCTAGGCCCGTTTCAGTTAGAGGACCTAGTCTGTCCCTTTGCTTTCCTTGTGTGCAAACTTTTTCCCTTGGGCTAAAACCGTTTGAATTAGGGGAATTGGTCCACCCTCTTGTACTTGTGTTTCTAGGACCGTTTTAGTTAGAGGTCTTTGTGGTGTACTGTTTGTTTGTTCTTTCCCACGCTTGTGGCTGATTGACCGTTGGTCTGGTTGTTAAGTTAGTCACTCGAGTTTTTGTGACTATGTCTAAAGATATTAAGGAGCATAAGCCCTCGGGCTTTAAGAAGTGCACCAAGTGTAGTTATAAGATGTCCATCACTGATGGACACACTGTTTGTGTGTACTGTCTGGGAGCGATTCACCTCCAAGAATCGTGTAGTTTTTGTCATGCTTTTAGCCCGCATGTCCTTCAGGAAAGGAAGAACAAATTGATTTTGAAGGGACTTCTGAAACCCTCCTTCGAGGAGGGTTTGGAGAGTGCTTCCAGATTTGTCTTTTCCATCAAAAACGAAATCTTCCAAGGCTAAAAAGCGATCCCTGGCTCCATCAGTATCCTCGGAGCCACCGGAGAAAACAGCAAAATCTTCATTGACATCCTCGGCTCCATTGTCCTCGGGGCCACAGGAAGTGTCAGTGTCTATGGAAACTGCTTCGGCTCCTATTTTCTCGGAGACTGTTCGGAGCCGGTCGCCTAGTATTAGGCCGTTATCTCCTCCTCACAGGTTTCCTTCAGAGAGGAGGTCTCGATCTCCTTCACTATCCTCCAAATCCTCCAGGACCTTATCAGATGTGGACATCGATAGACTGGTGCAGAGACTTCTTCAGTCACCGGTACTGGCTAAATTGTTTTTGGCTCCAACCCAGTTGGCTCCAGAGCCAGTCCCTCTACCTACATCGATACTTACTCCGAGCGCATGTCAAATTTCGGAGCCAGAGTGCTCGGCTCTGTTTGATGTCCCTAGGTCGATTCCAACAGCACCTCCTGGCTTATCGGTTCCGACGTCAGCTCCGACCCCGTCAGCGCCGTCCACGGGGTTCAGGACTCGTTTCTTCAGTCAGACCCGAGGGAGAGGCGTCGGGACATCTCTCGGCTCCTAGTCTCCCTCTCGGTGCTTCGGCAAGGGGAAGCCTGACTCCTGTCTCGGCTTCGGAGCTGGTCCCTTCTGATCCGAGGTCTTCCATGACTGGTCGATCTTCGGACCCGGGAGGACCAGCTTTCGAGGCCATGCGGAGCTCGCTGGACAGGTCATCACCGGCATCATACGGTTCGGTCACTCTGTCCCCTACAGCACCGGTGCAGGTCTCTGATCGCCCTGTATCTCTTAACAGCTGAGCCCCAAGGCCTCAGGGTACTGCTACGAGTGGTCCCCATGCTTCTGAGGGCCCCTCAGAGTTTTTTGCTTGAGGAGCCACCCAGAAAGAGAATGTGCAAGAGGAAGCACATAGATTCCCAAGATGAGTCTCTCACATCAGACACCGACCTCGAGGAATCGGAGGGGTCCCCTAAGTCATCCTCTGAGGATGTTTCTTTCTCTGACATCCTAGAGATTTTGAAGCAAAGAGGTGACTGGCCATCCAAAGCCCCCTCCGAAGAGGAGTCGGTGTTCCTGAAAGCCTTTTGTGCTCGGCCGTCCACCTTCCTGGGTATCTCCACCCTTCGAGCTTCTGGATCTGGTTTGTCGAAGGGTGTGGGAAACCCCTGACTCTGTGGAACCAGTCCCCAGCAGGAGACCCAATAAATTTTTGTCTGCCCCTTCAAATAAGGAATTTCTATCCAAGGGAATCCCTGTGGATGCCATGGTGGTGGCAGCGGCCACAAAGAAGGAATTGGCTGAGACTTCTTCCACCGTCCATCACCCTAACAAGGGGTTTAGGACTATGGACCGGTACGGGAAGCATACGTTTTCTTCAGCGGACTTTACTTTGCGGTCACTGAATTACTTATCATACTTTACACGGCTCCAGAGAGATCTCCTAAAGGAGCTTGGAGATACTCTAACGGGTAATGTTTCTGAGGCGGTGGCTCAAAGTCAACGCTCAGATGTCTACCCTCAATTCTGTTGCGAACTTCTCCATGAGGCTGATCTCTCACGCAACTGAGGGAGTGAGTAGGGCAGCAAGTTCAGGAGTCACTCTTACTAGATATGCCTGGATGTGCCTTTGTAATTTCGTGGAGGCCTTCAAGTCTACATTCACCGACCCCCCCCCGTTTGATGGTTCCTCTTTGTTCGGAACCAAGGTGAAAGACACTCTCACTAGGTGCGAGCAAGGGGGAAAAACTCTGTCTGCCGTAGGAGTCAGTTTTTCCCTTCCCTCTAGGCCGTATCCCAAGGCCCAGAGGGGTGGGAAGATGTGGTTTAAGAAATCACAGAGGTTTATTTCCTGATGCACAAGGTGAGTCCCCTTCCAGAGGCAGGGAGGGGGTGGTTATTCAGGTAGACGCCGCCCTAAGGGCAGAAGAGGCCCTCGTAACTCGGGAGACTGCGATTCCTTTCCTGGTTCTCCCTATTGCCGCTCCTGATGGGCGGCCCAACTGTGCGTTTCCGGAGCCAGTCAGTGGTCAAATCTCACTACCCGGAGGCCTGGCAAGGTATCACCCAGGACCAATGGGTTCTACGAATAATTTCTGGAGGATATATCATTCCCTTCTCGTCAACTCCCCCTCAAATCAAGAAAATCTTGGATGTTCCACCCAGTCAAAAGGAATCCACAGCATAAGAGGTTTCAAAGCTGCTAGAAAAAGGAGCCATCCAACATGTCCCCTCAGACCAGATCGGATTAGGGACTTACTCCAGATTCTTTTTGGTGCCGAAAAGGACAGGGGACCTGAGACCCATTTTGGATCTCAGCTGATTGAACACCCATGTGCAAAAGTCCAAGTTCTGAATGGTCACGTTGCAATCTATTCTCCCATTGTTGGGAAAAGAAGTGTGGATGTGCTCCATCGACCTCAAGGATGCTTACTACCACATAAAAATGGACAGGGCATCCAGAAGTCACCTTACGCTTCTGGCTGGGAGCCAGTCACTTTCAGTTTCGAGCCCTGCCCTTTGGTCTCACCACAGCCCTCAGGGTGTTTACCAAATGCATGGCAATGGTGACTGCTCACTTGAGACGTCAGGGATTCCAAGTGTTTCCATACCTGGACGACTGGCTCTTTACTGCCACCACCATGCATCTGCTACTTAAGACCAGAGACGCTACTATCAACCTATGTCAACAGTTGGGCATCACCTTGAACTGTGAAAAATCTGCCTTGTTGCCCTTGCAGTGTGTCACCTTTATAGGTGCCGAATTAGACACCGTACTCATGAGGGCGTTTCTACCACAGGAAAGAATCAGAGTCTTACAACAACAGATTTACGTCCTGCTCCCTCTGAGAAGAGTGAAGGCAAGATTGGTTCTCCAATTGTTGAGGACGATGACTGCTACGATTGTTAGTCCCCCTGGCAAAGTTACATATGAGGTTCCTTCAGTGGCTACTCTTCACTCAATGGTCTCTTCCATTTTCTCACCCTATTCTACTCTGACAGGTGCAAACAGGATCTCAGTTGGTGGCTTCACACCGACAACCTCAATGCGGGAAAACCCTTCGTTCCTTCACCTCCGGTTGTCAGGGTGACCACAGATGTCTCCCAGATGGGATGGGGGGGCATTATCTAGGCAGGACAGTCTGGCAGGAGCAAGAGCATGAGATGCATCTGCATGTCAATGTCCTGGAGATGAGAGCAATGCTGCTAGCGTTGCAAGCACTTCAGGGCTTTCTTCCTCTCGGGACTATTGCAATCCACTCAGACAATATGTCAGTGGTATGGTATCTGAACAAACAGGGAGGAGCCAAGTCGTATCCCCTTTGCAGAGAGGCCATGCGAGTGTGGGAGTGGGCAGTATCTTCCCAACGTTTTCTGGTAGCAACGCACATTCCATGGAAGTCCAATGTGATCGCAGACAGGCTAAGCAGAGCTATTCTGATGCCTCACGAGTGGTCCCTGAACTGTCAAGTTGCGGAGCAGATTTTCCGCAGGTGGGGTCAGCCTTGCTGCGACCTTTTTGCCAGCCCCCTCAATGCCAAATGCAGCAGCTACTTCACCCTTATCCGCCCTCAGGGCGAGTCACTCAGGGATGCTCTAGTCCACGATTGGCCCTCTGGTCTATTATATGCCTTCCCTCTGGTCCCTTTGCTGTCAAAGGTTATTCAGAAAGCGCAATCCTTGGGAAGCAAAATGATTCTGATTGCTCCACACTGGCCTCGTCAAATTTGGTTTCCCTTTCTCCATCCCTATCTCATGGACGCTCCTTGGATTCTGGACCCACAACCAGACTTACTGACTCACATGTCAGGGCAGCTCCATCCCTCTCTTCGGACCCTCCAGTTGACAGCTTGGCTACTCCACTTCCATCATTAGTTAGGCTTCATCATTTTTCGCCGGAGGTGGTTCATATTCTATCTTCCTCTCATAAGCCTTCAACCAGGAAGATTTATTACAGCAAATGAAGAGATTTTCCATCTGGGCACATGCCAAACAGATTGACCCTTACACAGCTCCAATCTCGTCAGTATTGGAATTCCTTTCTATGCTTTTCAACCAGGGATCAGCTGCCGCAACCATTAAAGTCCAGTTGGCGATTTCTACCTTTCACGTTGCAGACGAACCTAGTGTAATGGCACATAGACTCTGTAAGGCTTTCCTGAAAGGCACTTTGTTGCTTCGTCCTCCTGTATCTGAACCTGTTATGCCTTGGGACTTAAACTTTGTTCTACAAGGTCTTACTTCACCCCCCTTTGAGCCTGCAGCCACTTGTGATTTAAAATTCTTAACTTGGAAAACTGTCTTTTTGGTAGCCATCACGTCAGCCAGACGTGTTTCGGAGCTTCAAGCTTTATCAATTAAACCACCTTATTTGATTTTTCATAAGGACAGGGTTTCTCTCAGACCGAATCCTTCCTTTCTTCCCAAAGTAGCGTCAGTTAGTAACCTTAACCAATCCATTGAATTACCAGTGTTTTTTCCTCAGTTCTCAAACAAGGCAGAATTAAAATTTCATAAGTTGGATGTGCACAGACAATTACGATTTTATTTGCACAGAACGAAGGACCTCAGAAAATCTGATCAGTTGTTTGTTTCATTTTCAGAAAACAGAATTGGGTCTCCTGTTTCCAAAGTCACGTTGTCCAGGTGGATTTCCAGTTGTATTTCTGTCATTTATACTTCAGGGGGAAGAGATTTACCGTTCCGGGTGAAGGCTCACGCTACCTGGTCTGTATCTACATCTACAGCTTTTCAGGCCAGATTGTCTATGTGTGATATTTGTGCTGTGGCTACTTGGGCATCTCCTCACACCTTTGTTACACATTACAGCAAAAAAGACTGAAAGTGAAGAACGCTGACTCCACGGACTCCAGAAACGCTCGCTGCCCATAAACAATATGCAAACCACTAGCGATGATGCAAATACTGTGTGAAAACACACCAACCACTTGGATGGTTAAAAATCTTCATTTAATATTCCAAGAGTTAAGCGCTTTCACTCACACAACTGTGAGCTTCATCAGAACAACTATAAAAAGGGAGAATGCAATTTAAATACTCCGTTTGACACCAAATCTAAATGTATTAAAGTGACACGGCGCATGAAAAATTCTGTACATAAAATACCTCGTACTCTTCACCTAATGTCGCCTACAAAACATATACAACCAAACGTCCTGTTATTGATGTAAAATAATATCTACAAATATAACATCAATAAATGTCAAAAAAAAAAAATATATATATATATATATATATATATATTTATATATAAACAACCTTCACTATATTCAAATGCATTGTATGCTGACACACATTCTGATTGTTCCCATAAAAAATAAACCATAATCCTGTACAAATGTACATACTTATTTTAAAAAAAATATTAAAAATTACTACAATCATCAAACATACAAAATGTTATTGAAATCTTCATGTGTTATGTACGAAGAATGTTTAGGCAATGACATCCATATGTGTCATAAGCCTGACCTTATCTAAATACAAAAATCATGTTAATGAATTTGTTTAATGGATAATAATGGTTTGATGGTTAGGTAATCATTAAGCCCCGGAGGAGTTGAGGCATCAGTGAATAGCTGCCACCATAGTTCCTTATAAGCCAATATTGCCTTAATGTTGCCTCCTCTAGGATCATGGGCAACATTTTCCAAAATGGCAAACTTGAAAGAGTGCTCTACCCCTTGCTTCTCTACGTGTCTATATAGAGCATTGTTCACATCCTTCCTCCTGATACTATATAGGTGTGCATAAATGCGTTTTTTAAAATTCCTTTCAGTCTTCAATATATAGTATCCTGGGCAAGCTCCACATTTAGACAAATAAATGACAGATTTGGAGTTGCTGTTGCCTTGTTTGAATCTTATTGTAGTTATATTGACATTGCTTAAAACAATTCCTTCCTCCTCATTTATTGCCTGGCATTGACTTGCATCTACCACATTTTGATGTGTTCTTCTTAGCACTGTCATTTCCTTTACCCATTATTCCTCTTTCCAAATACATCTTGATGTTACAACCCATCTTGTATACAAATGTAGGTTTAGGACCCAATATGTCTATTTCTTGGTCCACCATCATAACATTCCAGTTATTTATTAAGATGTCCTTTATTTTGTTAGTGTGTGGACCATTCTCTAGCACACAAGCTCTGTTGTAGTCCCCTTTAGTATCTATGTGATTGATGTCAGTCCTTTCCATCATGTTAGTAGTCCTCCCTTTACTATTGGCTCCTAATAATGGGGTATATTTATGTCCCCATTCCTTAATAACATAATTCTTCACATCTTTCATCATATTTCTGTTGTACCCCTTTCTTTAAATAATTCAGTAATAAAATCCAGTTCTTCCATCATCTTTTTGTATTCCGAAGTCATCTTAATGGCTCTAATGCACTGTCCTTTGTATATATTATATAATAGTTTTCTAAGATGGTTACAATATATTCCAAATATCCATTTGTGAATGTACTTTTTCTGTGTATTCTGGACTTAAAATATTTGTCACCATTGGTGATGAATGTATCTAAATAGGCTATACCATCTGTACTACTAGTAGAAGTGAACTTGAGGAATTCACTACTTTGATTTAAATAGTCAAAAAAAATGTTTGACTACCTGATTACATTCCCATAAGATGTACATATCATCTAGGAACCGTGAGTAGTATCTAACATACTTGTAGACGTCACTTTTAAACACTACTGTCTCTTCCCAATCTAACATTACCAAATTGGCAAATATGGGGGCACAAGCTGCCCCCATAGCCACTCCCTTGGTTTGTCTGAAGTGTTCACCTTCATATAATATGTAATTGTGATCAAGAACTAAGGACATCAGTTCAAGAATCAAGCAGACCTTATCCCATTCTAGGCCACTATATTTTCTAATACTATTAATGAAGGCTACCGTACCTTCCTCCTTGGGAATACATGAAAACAAATCTACATCGTCAGTAGTGACGTATATAAGTCCTTCCTTCCTTCCAGGTGTCGACAGGGTAATTCTTTAAAAACTCCCATGAGTCTTTAACCATATGAGTAATCTTCCCATACATATGTTTTAACATAGTATCCACAGCAACTCCCAACGGGAAGGTCTTGGATTTACTACCCGAAATAATGGGACAAAATGGTGGATTACTAACATTCTTATGCATCTTGGTTATCCCCACTAAAGTTGCCAGTTTAGGATATTCTACTTTTAAAAAGTTGTAAGTATCTTCTGTAATCCTTCTATCAATAAGAAATTCCTCCACATGCAAATCTATACGTCTGTGTGCAATGTTGATTTCATTAATAGAGACTATCTCATAATTGTCTGATAGATGTAAGATGTCATGCATTTTGGAGGTGTACTCCAAACTGTCATATATTACTACACCACCTCCTTTGTCTGGTTTCATTACCCGAATACTTTTGTCTTCGGTCAGGTCTTTCAAGGTTTTAATCTCATCCATAGTTAAATTACTTCTAGATTTTTTACCCAATAACTTGTTCTACAACTGGTAAATCTGTTTGGTTACCAGTCTGTCGTAAACCAACACATTTGGATGCATGGGAGGAATATAACTTTTCTTCCTAAGTATACTTGAGCCGCTTGTCCTTTGTTCAGTGTCTGTAATAGTATCATTGAACAAAATAGCTAAATTGAGTTTTCTGATAAATAGTTTAAATTCACTTAGACAATCCACTAATCTGAAACATGTGGTGGGAATATATTTCATTCCCTTAGAAAGCAAGTCAAAATGTGATTTTTCTAAGGGAAGATGTGTGTAGTTATATATGTTGAAGTTCTTGTAACTAAAAATAATACCTTCTGTAGTAATACCCTGATCTGTATGTGGGTCTTGGTAGTGACAAGGTGTAGTATTGTGCTCTTCTACCATTACCCCCCTTCCCCTCCGTTCACTGGATTGTTCCTGTATGTTCCGTCCACTTGATGTGAAGAATTTTTCTTCCATTTTCCTTCCCTTTTCCAATCTATGTGCTTTTTGTGTTTCCAACCCTGATGAAAATTTGATCTGTTATCATGGTTATAAGTGTCCACATTCTCATATGTCCTACTACTGTTACTATAAATGTCCTTGGCATTATTAGCTTTATGTTTACTTTCTCCCCACTGATGAGCATGACCCTTATTGTACTGTTCAATATCTCTTTTAATCTTTTTACATTTTTTGTTATAAATCTTCTGGGTTTTGTGATCGGCTATCTCAATTTGTTTTACATGCAATTTCTCCCACTGTGGGAATAATAAATCACTGAGAATCATTTCATTCAACCATTCTACTTCTTTCATATATTTACACAACTTTTCATCGTTAAATTTGATTAATAACTGCATATACTGAAAACCAAATTGATCAAACAGTTGATTAAATTCACATTTAGTGTTATCAGTAATGTCAACCCCCATAGGGTGCTTGAAAAATCGTAACCCCATAGGAACAATTTTAGAATTAATACATTTAAACAGATATGCATTGTCTAATTTTAAAGTATTAATTAAGTAAAATTTTTTCCCCAATGTAATAATAAAATCTCTCAAAGTGCCCTTCTGTGTGGATGGGTAAAATGCTCATTTCCGCAATCACTGTTCACCTTGTTAGATGTGGTATCTAGATGCAGGACTGCCTTTGGTTCCACAGTGCTCAGGAGTATTTTCCACTGAGCCTCCCACGATTTAGGTGCTGGGGACGCTGCCCCACGGGTAAGAATGTAGGCGAGATTGGACTACATAACATCAATAAGTTATGTACTCACCATAATGTTCAATGTATGTAGTCCATCTCGCCTCACATTCTTATTACTTACCCCCCCCCCCCACCTTCCCCTGTCCTGGAGGATCTGGAGGTTAGGCCAGGTTTCAGAGTTCCCTTCATTCTTGGTTTGTTCTTCCTTCCTTAGGTGTTGTTATGCATGGAGAGTGTGAGTGCTGGTGCTCGCAGCAAACTAGATCTGGGGATAGAGAGCAGTGCAGCATGGGATACCATCTTAGCCCAGCCAATTGAAAGACTTTGAGCTAAAGTATGGCCGAGTCGGAGCCGGCGTTCGGCTCCAAACCCACGGGTAAAAATGTGAGGCGAGATGGACTACTTACATCAAATGTTATGGTGAGTACATAACTTCTTGATCTGAAGTAGTTACTTCATTTGATCTGCAACCTGTGGGTGTCTGATCCGACAGCTTTCCAAGATCCGAGCTCCTAGCCCCTCCCCCCTACCCATAATCCCCTACTACCAACCACATTACCTCAGAACGTTTTTTGCCCCGGCTGAAGAAGCTTCCCTGTGAAGAGCTCCTGGCTGGGTGAGATCATTGCTGGTTTTAAACCAACTTTTTTCAATCAAAGTTGTCGTTGTGTGTGTGTTAGTCCCTTTTTCTGCTTCTTGTGCAAGTTTTTGGTCCCTTTTCTGTTAAATTAATTACTAGCTTATCTTCACTCCCCTCCCCCTCCTAGTGTTTGGGTGTGTGTGTGAATGATGTCTGAAGGGCCTAAGGCCGTTTTTTCTAAATGTACTGAGTGTGGCCACAAGCTTTCTCCAGCTAATGGCCACATTCAGTGCGTTTTGTGCCTGGGGGCAGCCCATTTGTCAGAGGCCTGCCAGGTCTGCGCAGCCTTTAACCCCCGGGCACTTCGGGATAGGAAGAACAAGCTGATCCTGGCGGGAAAGCTCCCCCAGGAGTCAGCTTCTTCTTCCTCTCCCGTTCGGGCTCTAGCTGCTTCGGCAACTTCGGCGCCGTCTATCCTCTTAGCTCTACCCGGGACTCAACCTCCCTCATCGGGTTTGAGCTCTGGGGAAACTAGTGCCTCTTCCCTTAGAGAGAAGAGGCGCAAGGATAAGGAAGGACACAAGTCCCACAAAAGGCGGGCCGAATCTCATCCTTCGGCTCCGCCAGCGAAACTGCTTGTCTCCCTCGAGGGTCTCCGGATCCCCCTCCTCTCGGCGCCTTTCGCCCTGTTTTTCGCCGGAGGAGGAGGATAGGTATCCCTCGAGATTTTCGAGGCGGCCCTCCCGGCCCACCTCTACTACTTCATCCAGGTCGACCCGAAGCGGATATGGATCGGATGATGCGTCGGTTCTTACAGACCCAAATGCAGATGGGGATGCTCTTGCCTTCCCCCCCCCTCTGGGGGGGGAGTGCAGTCCCCATATTTGCCCCGATCACTCCTTCTCCGACTCGTTTTCGGGTCTCTGAGTCATCGGATCCAGGCCCTTTCGGACCCGGGGAATTGTCGGCGCCGATAGCAGTTGTCTCTTCGACGCCGACTATACCTTCGAGCTTGTCGGACCCGAGCTCTCGGGGCCAAGGGCTGAGCGTCGGATCCGAGGGAGTTGCTGTGTCTTCGGCGCTGTTGGCGTCGGAGCACACCTCTGCCTCGGCGCCGACTGCATCGGCTCTGACCCCGTTCCCTTCCTCAGATCTGAGGAGATTGCTCTCAGAGGCTGGCGAGAGTGGCTCTCCTTCGGTTTTTGAGGTAGTGGAGAGGGTACTGTCGAGGTCCTCCAGATCCCCATCGGATCCACCCGTACCCCCACTGTATGAGGGTCTGTCTTCCATCATCCGTCCATCGGGACAGCCTGCCCAAGCCCTCCAGCTAGTTCCCGTGGAGGAACAACAACCCGTGGACGAGCCCTCTTCGGACAATCCCACCGAGGAGGTCCCTCGGAAACATCGGTGCAAAAGGAGGCACCTGGACTCCCCCGAGTCCGTTACCACAGACACAGACTTAGATGATACGGAGGGTTCCCCAAGGTCACCCCCTGAAGATGTCTCCTTTGGAGACATCATGGAAATGTTGCGTATCAGAGGGGGGTGGTCAGTCCAAAAGCCCTCCCTTGATGAGTCCGTGTTCCTGGAGGCCTTTGAGGCAGGCCCATCTACCTCTTGGGTGTCCCCTCCGGCCGACCCCCTGGTGGACTTAATTACCACCAGGGCTTGGAAGGAGCCCGACACCGTGGAGCCAATCCCTAGGCGCCCCGATAAAGTCCTCAGCCCACCCACAGATAGACCGCCTTGGGCCAAAGGAACCCCCGTTGATGCTATGTTGGTGGCGGCGGCCACCAAGAAAGAACTTGCGCAGGAGAGTTCTTCGGTTCACCCGCCGGATAAGGAATCTCGAGCGCTTGACCGGATTAGGAAGCGGATGTTTGCTTCAGCGACTTTTTCCATAAGGGCGCTGAACTATATGGCACATACCATTAGGCTACAGCGAGACTTGATTAAAGAATACGCTGCAGCCCCTTCGGAGTCCATGTCGGTCCCAGACAAAAAGGTTTTTGAGACTCGAATGGCCACTCTAAAATCCATCTCCAATACATCTATGCGGCTTCTCTCCCATGCAACGGAGGGAGCCGCTAGAGCTAGCGGAGCCGGGGTTGTCTTGCGATGTCTCTCCTGGCTCCGTCTGTGCGACTTCATGGATCCCTTCAAGGCGTCCTTCGCGAACGCCCCTTTTGATGGTTCTGCCTTGTTTGGCTGGTCCAAAGCGAAAAGGACGGGAAGACACTGTCTGCCGTCGGAGTCCGCTTCTCTAATCCCCAAAGATCTTTCTCCAGGAATCAGAGGGGACGAAAGAAGCTGTGGTTCCGTAAGTCTCAGCAATCCCATCCTGCTGCGGACCACTTGTCCTCTAGAGGCAGAGGAGGACAAGGTGGACGCCGGCCCAGAGGCAGAGGGGGGCCGCGTAATTTCGGGTTTAGAGAACCTTTCTCGGACAGACCCGTGCAACAGCGCTGAGGGCTTGCCCGACTGTCCCTCTCTGGAGGCAGTCGGGGGGCGGTTGTCGGAGCACCGGTCAAACTGGGAGTCCCTTACAACAGGTCGATGGGTGCTCCGGATCATATCCAGAGGTTACTCCATTCCATTCATAAACCTTCCCCCCAAACCCAGACGTCTCCCCGATGTCCCACCCGATCAGAGGGAGGCAGCGGCTTTGGAGATTTCAAAGCTGCTAAGAAAAAGAGCCATCCAGCCCGTCCTCCCAGATCAGTCCGGATTGGGTTATTACTCCAGGTTCTTTTTGGTGCCAAAGAAAACGGGGGACCTCAGACCCATCTTAGACCTTTCCGTCCTGAACCTGTTCATACCCAAGGAAAAGTTCCGGATGGTCACTCTCCAATCAATTCTTCCCCCTTCTGCGGGAGAACGACTGGATGTGCTCGTTAGACCTCAAGGATGCGTATTACCACATATTAATGGACAGACGATCCAGGAGGTTCCTCCGCGTCCGGCTCGGAGCTAGTCATTATCAATTCAGGGTTCTTCCATTCAGCCTCACCTCAGCCCCCAGAGTGTTCACCAAGGTCATGGCAGTGGTTGCAGCCCACCTGAGACTCCAGGGCATTCAGGTCTTCCCTTACCTAGACGACTGGCTCCTCACTGCGACCAACAGGCATCAGCTCTGTGTGGCAAGAAATTATGCTCTGTCTCTGGCCCACAACCTAGGCATCTCAGTGAACGAGCAGAAATCCTGCCTGTGCCCCACTCAAGCCCTAGAATTCATAGGGGCCAGGTTAGATACACGAATCTCCAGAGTTGTTCTAACGTCAGTCAGGCTGAACAGCTTGTCGTTTCAGGTGTTAGCCCTTCTTCGGAGCCCTGCTCCTCCGGCGGAGTTAGTCCTGAGGGCACTGGGGTCTATGTCAGCAGCGATCGGTCTCTCTCTTCATGCCCGTCTGCGAATGCGCATATTACACTGGACCCTTCAAGTCCAATGGTCCCTGTCCGATCCACCCGTTATGCATGCCAATACTCCTGAGCAGGGTGTGCATGGACTCCCTTCTGTGGTGGTTACAGGCACAGGAACTCAGAGAAGGGAGGCCCTTTGTGATTCCCCCGGTCGAAGCCACGTTGACCACGGACGCTTCTTGCCTCGGGTGGGGGGGCCATTGTTCAGGCAGATCCGTTCAAGGCACGTGGACTTCCCTAGAGACCGCATTGCATATCAATGTCCTAGAGATGAGGGCGGTGCTTTTGGCGTTGCAAGCTCTCCATGACCTTCTTCCCCTAGGGACTATTGCAATCCAGACGGACAACATGTCAGTAGTCTGGTATATAAACAAACAAGGAGGGACCAGATCTTATCCCCTGTGTCGAGAAGCCATGAGAGTGTGGGAATGGGCGATTTCCACTAACCGCTTTCTGATAGCAACGCACATTCCGGGACGGTCCAACATATTAGCGGACAAGCTAAGTCGAGTGTTCCTCACTCCATACGAGTGGTCTCTGAATCCGTCTGTTGCGAAGCAGATCTTCCACAAATGGGGTCAGCCTCGCTGCGACCTTTTCGCTTCTCCTTTAAACACAAAATGCAGCGAGTACTTTGCGATAGTTCCCCCCAGAGGGGAGACCCCCAGAGACGCTCTAGTCCATGCTTGGCCTCCCGGACTCCTTTATGCTTATCCCCCCCTCCCACTTATGATGAAATCCATCCAGAAAGCCTGTCGGTTGGGGAGCAGAGTTATCCTCATAGCCCCATTCTGGCCTCGACAGATCTGGTTCCCTTTTCTGCGGTCTCACAGTGTGGCTCCCCCATGGATTCTGGATCCCAGTCCAGACCTAATCTCGCACCCAGCGAGATGCCATACCCCAAACCTGGTCAATCTCAAACTTGCTGCTTGGTTGATCCAGTTCCATTAATGGCTAGGACTCCCGGTATCTCATCCCCCGTTAAGGCCATTCTGGTGGGGGCTCATAAACCATCTACCAGAAAACTTTACAACAGTAAATGGAAACGTTTTTCCATCTGGGCTAAAGACAAAGAATTGGACCCATTTACTGTCCCTATTCCGACTATTCTGGACTTCCTTTCCCTGCTTTTTAGACAGGGAGCAAGTGCCTCCACAGTCAAGGTGCAGTTGGCGGCCATCTCCCATTTTCACGTGGGGGACGGCATAGGCTCCTTAGCATCTACAAAGTTGTGCAAAACCTTCTTAAGAGGCGTTTTTCTTTTGAAACCACCTGTCAAGACTGTGGTTCCCCCGTGGGATCTCACTCTGGTCTTACAAGCCTTAACGAGACCACCTTTCGAGCCTGCGGCCTCGGTTCCGTTGAAGTTCTTATCTTGGAAAACTGCTTTCTTGGTGGCTATTACTTCAGCCAAGAAGGTTTCAGAATTACAAGCTCTGTGTATCAAACCTCCGTACCTTATCTTTCACAAAGATAGAGTGTCCCTCAGGACTAATCTGTCTTTCTTGCCTAAGGTGGCTACAGAATCAAATATTAATCAATCAATAAATCTTCCTGTATTTTTCCCAAATTTTCACAACAAAGGCGAATACACGTTGCACAAATTGGATGTACACAGACAACTGCATTTTTACTTGCACAGGACTAGAGAGTTTCGCAAGTCGGACCAGTTGTTTGTTTCTTATGCAAAGTCAGCCATGGGCAAGGCAATTGCTAAAGTGACTGTAGCAAATTGGATCTGTCAGTGCATTATGCTGGGATACACTTCATCTGGGAAGCCAGCTCCAGTTGGCGTCCGTGCTCATTCCACAAGATCTGTAGCTACCTCAACAGCTTTTTGGTCTAGGGTTCCAGTAGACAATATTTGTTCAGCAGCTACCTGGTCCTCATCTCATACGTTCATTTCTCATTACAAACTGGATATGATTTCCAGGAGTAGGGCTTCTTTTGGCTCCGTGGTGCTTCGGAATATCCTTCCGTAAGGACCACCCAGGTTCTTGTAGGTTAGCTGGGGACTCTGTCCCACAGGTTGCAGATCAAATGAAGTAACTACTTCAGATAAAGAAGTTATGTACACACCATAACGTTCCATCTGAGTAGATACTTAATTTGTCTGCAACCGACCCCCCCTGCCATCCCCCGAACCTCGGGAATTTTTCTGATCATTCGGAGTTGGTTTCTGTCTTGAGTTGGTGAGGCAAAAAAACCGATCTGAGGTAATGTGGTTGGTAGTAGGGGATTATGGGTAGGGGAGGAGCTAGGAGCTCGGATCTTGGAGCTTGGAAAGCTGCCGGATCGGATCCGAGGTCGGATCCGACACCCACAGGTTGCAGACAAATGAAGTATCTACTCAGATGGAACGTTATGGTGAGTACATAACTTCTTTTTTTCCTTTATTGGGTCCAGTTTGCCTAGCTGGGTTTTGGTTCTTGGAATTTTCATTCTATCCCCAACTGTTGGGATAGAGTCCCCAGCTACCTGAAATCTCAGGTGGACTCTAAGGAAGGATGTTCCCGAGCAAGGTTGCATCAAAGGTTGCTCTTCCCTTCGAGACCAGATCTAGTTTGTAATGAGTAATAAAGGTATGAGGATTAGTTCAAGTTGCAGCTGCACATATATTGTCCATGGAATGCTAGATGAAAATAATGATGAAGTTGCCATGGATCTAGTTGAATGGGCTGTTGGAGGTTTTGTAGACAAACGACATACAGTCAGTAAGCCATCTTGCCAAAGTTACCTTTGTAACTGATTTACCTAATTTGGAATCTGCAGGAGATAAATAGTTGATCCAGTTTTCTAACTTATTTTGTTCTTTGTAAGCAGAAACTCAGCTTACTGAACAAATTACTAAAGATCACTGTGGTAACCCCCCTTTGGCCCAGGCAAAGTTAGTTAAGAGCAATTACCACAAGCTTCCTCACAAACTGAGGGAAGATGTTCTTCATTCCACATTGCTGCAGTCCTAACTATTGGGTAGTCCGCTGTCCAGTCGGCCCGAATACCAAAGTATATGGCTGACGTCGGTCACGGCGCATTAGACTGACGTCAGTACGTCAGGGTACTAATGCGCATGACCGACGTCATATCCTCAGTCTTTTTTGCCGCATGGTCCGATGCAGAAGCAATTTTGCGAGTGCAGGTTGGCGTTCTGAAAGTTTCTGAAGTCAGAGTTTCAGACCGAATCAAAGTTGGCTAAGTACCCGTTGGGAATATTTTGGTTTTTCTTGCCTCAGTATTTAACCGGATGTCAGAAAAAGTGAATAACTGTATTTCTTGTGGGAAACAGATACCTCATAGGGATTACCATACTTTGTGTATACCTTGTTTAGGGCCTGAGCACGACGTTGGATGCCGCTCTTGTGCTAGATTTAACAAACGCACTATTAAGAGAAGGTTAGACTGTGCCAGGTTAGTGTTTGGGAAGCGTTGTAATTATAAAATGCCGTCGGATGCTCCGACGCCCGCTTCAGCCAAAAAACGCAAGGACAAAGCAGCAAAGCCTAGAGTGGAAGAACCGACAGTCCCGGACGTCGGTTCTTTAGAGGGCTCAGTGGAGCCGGAGGTTCTGCCAGGAGTTTCTTTGGAGTCTCAGGGAGAAACTTTACTGTTACAGGATGTGTCCTCTCAGGAAGTAGGCCAGGCTGAAGGGGCTTCTCAGGTGGCTGTTCTTCCCTCTCTTCCTAAGGTGGTTAGGGCCTCGCCTTCTGTTGCCAAGGCTTCTTTAAGAGGCAGGCCTACTTTAGCTTCAGTGGGGGTTTCTCCGAGTGTTTCAGGGTCTTTGCCTAAGAAGCATATGCTGAAAATGGCAGAGGATTTGATTACTATGATTAGAGGTTCTATGCCCCCTCCTGATAAAAGGCCTAGGGTGGAACCTGAGTTTGAGAGTTTTGAGCAATGTTCGGAGGCTTCTGAGTCTTCGGCTGAAGACTTGCTGGAGTATCCTCCTTATTCTGATTCTGATGTGGATGACTCTACTCCTTCAGCTTCGCCTCCTGAGGATTTTTCTTTTTCAGAGACTCTGCATTCCATGAGGGAGCATTTTAAATGGGAAGGTCAAGATTTCTCTGATTCCAGAAAGAGACTTAGAGAGTTCTTGTTTTTACCCCAGCATAGGCCTTTAGCTATACCTCCTGTTCTGAATGTGGTAGAAGATGTTTTTGCAGAGGCTTCACTAAATCCTGATTCTTTGCCTCCTGCCCCAGTTAAACCGGATAGGTACTATAGGGTGCCTGACGCCCATAAGTATCTTTTTAAGAGTCCTAGGGCAGACCCAGAAACTGTCTCTCAGGGGCCTACAGGTGTGAAGGCTTCTGTGGTTAAAAATCCTGTTCCTCCTGATAAAGAGGCAAGGGCTTTGGGTAGATGGGGAAAGAAAGTGTACACTTCTTCCACTTTAGCCATGAGGGCGTTGAATTGTCAGTTTCATATGTTAAAATATCAGAATTATCCCCTTTCACAATTGAAGTCTAAGGTGGATGCTCTGGCTGAAGGTATTGAGTGTAAAGAGTTGCAGGATTTAGTTCATGTTTCTGAACAAGTGGGAAAGCATTCCTTGCAGTGTGGTTTTGATGCTGTGCAGGCCTCCTCGAGGGTGGCTGCCACTGGTTCTGTTCTTCGTAGGCACGCCTGGTTGAGAGATCAGAACTTAGCTGAGCATGTTAAGACAAGGATTTTGGATGCTCCTTTACAGTCTGATGTGTTGTTTGGTTCGCCTGTTGAAGCAGTTTTAAAGAAAATGGAGGATAAGGCTAAGTCTATGCAAACTGTTAAGGATTTTTTGCAGGTGCAGCCTCCGAAGTTTAGTAGAAATTGGCCTACTAAGGGGTGGACTTATCCTGCTTATGATTCCCAGTCTAGGGGTAGGTCTAGGCGTGGTAGGGGCAGGGCTCAAGGTTCTTTTAGGCCTAGGACAGGAGTTCACCTGCTCAGACTTCTGGTGAGGGCAGGGGTCAGTCCTTTCGTAAGCAGACCCAATGACCTGCCTTTTCAGCTGCCAGTACATTCTCGCCTGGCAGCACCTCTGGGAGGAAGGCTGTCTCTTTTCAAAGAAAATTGGAATTTAATTACCCAAGACAGATGGGTTCTGGATATCATTCACCACGGTTACAGGTTTTATTTCCATACCTTGCCTCCTTTCAAAGGCATGCCAGACATTCCTCCTCTACAAAGAACAGAGGCTCACAAGCAAATTTCTCTGTTGCTCCAAATAGGAGCCATTCAGTCAGTTCCTGTGCCAGAAAGGGGCCTAGGATTTTATTCTCGCCTGTTCCTAGTACCAAAGAAGGGGAACACGTGGAGACCAATTTTGGATTTATCTATCCTCAACACTTATCTGGACATTCCCAAGTTCAAAATGTTGACGTTACAACAGCTTTTACCTCTGCTGGGCAAAGATCACTGGATGGTAACTTTAGATCTCAAGGAAGCTTACCTTCATGTGCCTATAAGGCTAAGTTGCAGGAAGTATCTGCGTTTCGAGCTGGAAATTCTCATTATCAGTTCTCTGCATTGCCCTTTGGCTTATCCACTGCCCAGAGTATTCACAAAGGTTCTGGCTCCAGTGATAGCTTACTTCAGGCTAAATGGAATTCAAATCTATCCTTACTTGGACGACTGCCTGATTCTGGCTCAAGAAAAGGAAGACCTTCTACAGCATTTGGAATATGTTATAGCAGTGCTAAGATGCCTAGGGTATTCTGTGAACGAAATAAAGTCCAGTCTAGTACCCTCTCAAGACATGTGCTTTCTGGGTGTGAGACTGAATACAGCAGCCCAGATGGCCTTTTTAACCCCGGACAAACAAAAGAATCTATCCAGTTACTTCCATCAACTATCTCTTCAGTCCGGGCTGACTGCAAGGACAGTCCTTCAAGCCTTAGGGTTCATGGCATCTTGTATTCTGGTGCTTCCCAATGCCAAACTGCATATGAGGAAGCTACAATGGTATCTCAAAAATCTATGGACACAGCACTGCCAGGATTTGTCACTGTCATTCAAATAATACCTTGCATTCAAAAGGAATTTTTGTGGTGGGCTCAGGAATGTCACCTAAACAAGGGACTCTCTGTGACCCGGCCAGAGGCGAGTCAGATTCTAACGACAGATGCCTCAGACATTGCTTGGGGAGCTCATCTAGATGGAAAGTGGATACAAGACAAGTGGCCTGCCAGACTACAGCATCTACATATCAACATGAAAGAGATGCTAGCAGTCCAGTTTGCATTAATGGCTTTCAAGGAGTTACTTCTTCCAGGGCAGGTGTTGATTCTAACAGACAACACAACTGTCATGTGGTACATCAACAAACAAGGGGGAACACATTCTTACCCATTGTGCAGGCAAGCAATGATTTTATGGGAGACTGCGCTCAGCTTGCAACTAACTCTTCAGGCAAGGTTTCTGCCGGAGCACAGAACTCCTTAGCAGATGTGTTAAGCAGACAAATCATGGATCCCCACGAGTGGAAACTGGATCTTCATGTATTTCAAAAATTGACAGTGTCATGGGGAACTCCAGACATAGATCTGTTCGCTTCTCCACTAAACCACCAGCTGCCAAAGTTTTGCACGAAGGATTTCATCACACAGCTTGGAAAGTGGATGCTCTTTCTTTCAGTTGGAAAAATCTTCATGTGTATGCTTTTCCACCTCTGCCTCTTCTCCCAAAGGTGCTTCTAAAGGTCAGACAAGACAAGCCAAGGATGATTTTAATAGCTCCAGATTGGCCTCGGCAGCACTGGTACCCATTACTGAGGAGTCTGGTAAGGAAGCCTCCATGGCCTTTACCCTTGATTCCACACCTGTTGTCTCAGAGGGACGGTCATCTGCTCAATGTCAAGCTTCACTCTCCATCTAACAGCCTGGCATATTCTGTTTTGAAAGACAGCAGGTCTCAACTTCCTCAACAAGTTTTAAATGTGATTATGGAAGCCAGACGACCTAGTACAAGGAAAGTGTACGCAGAAAAATGGAAGAGATTTTTATTTTGGACTGCAGCAAAGAATTTGGAGATTTCTGAGCCTAATTTGAGTGTGGCTCTTCAATATCTTACTGAGTTATTGGACAAAGGTTTGTCTTTCTCTTCCATTAAGATTCATGCTGCAGCAATTTCAGCTCACTATGATTGTGACCCACCATTGTTTTCACATCCTTTGTTCAAGCAATTTCTTAGAGGGGCAAAGAATATAAGACCCCCATAGAGCTCCTACTCCTGCTTGGGATCTCAATTTTGTGTTGGAGAAACTTACTCTACAACCTTTTGAGCCTCGGCTACTGCTGAACTGAAATACTTGTCATGGAAGACTGCTTTTTTGTTGGCCATTACTTCTGCAAGAAGGGTTTCTGAGTTACAGGCCCTTATGGCTGTTGAGCCTTTTTTGATTTTTCATAAGGATAGGGTATCATTACGTACTAATCCTTCCTTTATGCCTAAGGTGGTTTCTAGTGTGGCTTTAAACCAAACTATTCATTTGCCTACTTTCTATGCAGATCCCCAAAATAAAGGGGAAAAGATTTTGCACACTTTAGATGTACACAGGCAATTGCGTTATTATTTAAGCAGGACTAAGGATTTTAGGCAGTCTCAGCAGTTGTTTGTTTCTTTTGCTTTGAGTTCAGAGGGCAAGCCTGTGTCAAAGCAAACTATTTCTAGGTGGATTGGGTTTTGCATTGCATTTTGTTATTCCCATCATGGCAAGGAGATTCCAGCTGGGATTAGGCCTCATTCCACTAGGGCTACTGCCACTTCAACAGCATTTCTAAGGGGTGGCAACTAAGGATATTTTGGAGGCAGCTACTTGGAGTTCAGTGCATACTTTCTCTAAGCATTACCACCTTCCTCTCTACTCTAAGTTTAGGGCTGGTTTTGCCACAGCTATTTTGCAAGGCATGTTATCAGCTCCTGCTTCCTTATGATTTGCCAGCCTCCCTTACCTCTGCTTTGGGATTCTACCCAATAGTTAGGACTGCAGCAATGTGGAATGAAGAACATAGTACAGTTTTGTACCTACCATAAATGTAGATGTTCGAGGATCCACATTGCTGCAGTCCAATTTACCCTCCCTCCTTCCCCTCTGTGTTTAGGGGTGGTTGTGTAGGTGAGATTATATTCTGGTACCTTTGTATATATTGTATATATTTCTGGTGCAGGTATGTTTGGTGTGTTTTGGTTTTGGCCTTGTCTTTTTAGGGTCTTCTGACATCTGGGGCAAGAAAAGACTGAGGATATGACGTCGGTCATGCGCATTAGTACCCTGACGTACTGACGTCAGTCTAATGCGCCGTGACCGACGTCAGCCATATACTTTGGTATTCGGGCCGACTGGACAGCGGACTACCCAATAGTTAGGACTGCAGCAATGTGGATCCTCGAACATCTACATTTATGGTAGGTACAAAACTGTACTTTTGAGCTTTTAAAAGTTGGATAGTACTGGGTTGCCTTAGCAAATAACTCAAAATACCACTGAGGCAGTGAAGAATTTGAACATGTGCTGTTTCGGGTAGTAGGACTTAAGCAACTGTACTTTCCTTGATAGTGTGAAGGCTGAGCTACTGAATGAAGGGACCATTTGTTTCGGAATTCTTTATCTGAAGTATTAAAGAAACTGAAAGAGAGGGAAAAGTTAAAGCAAAGAATCTTCTTCTTCTTCTCTTTTGGCTGTTCCCATTAGGTGTCGCCACAGCGGATCATCTGTTTCCATTTCTTCCTGTCCGCTGCATATTACTGTGTCACACCAGCCACTTGCATGTCCTCTCTCACCACATCCATAAACCTTATCTTAGGCCTTCCTCTTTTCCTCTTACCTGGCAGCTCCATCCTTAGCATCCTTTTCCCAATGTACCCAGCATCCCTCCTCAGCACATGTCCAAACCAACGCAATCTCGCCTCTCTGACTTTGTCTCCAAACCGTCCAACCTGAGCTGATCCTCTAATATACAGATTCCTAATCCTGTCCATTCTTGTCACACCAAATGCAAATCTTAACATCTTTAACTCTGTCACTTCCAGCTCTGACTCCTGCCTTTTTTTTGTCAATGCCACCGTCTCCAACCCATGCAACATAGCTGATCTCACTACCCTCTTGTAGACCTCCCCTTTCACTCTTACTGGTACCCGTCTGTCACAAATCACTCCTGACACTCTTCTCCACCCATTCCACCCTGCCTGTACTCTCTTCTTCACCTCTTTTCCACACTCACCATTACTCTGAACTGTTGATCCCAAGTACTTAAACTCATCTACCTTCGCCAACTGTACTCCCTGCATCCTCACCATTCCTCTGTCCTCCCTCTCGTTCACACACACATATTCTGTCTTAGTCCTGCTGACCTTCATTCCTGTACTCTCTAGAGCATATCTGCACCTCTCCAGGGTCTCCTCAACCTGGTCTCTACTCTCACTACAGATCACAATGTAATCTGCAAACATCATAGTCCATGGGCCACCTGTCTAATCTCGTCTGTCAACCTGTCCATCACCATTGCAAATAAGAAAGGGCTCAGAGCTGATCCTTGATGTAATCCCACCTCCACCTTAAACGCATCCGTCACTCCCACTGCAGACTTCACCACTGTCACACTACCCTCGTACATATCCTGTACTACTCTTACATACTTTTCTGCCACTCCTGACTTCCTCATACAATACCACAACTCCTCTCTAGACACCCTATCATATTCTCCAAGTCCACAAAGACACAGTGCAACTCCTTCTGACCTTCTCTATATTTCTCCATCAACACTTTCAGAGCAAACATCGCATCTGTAGTGCTCCTTCCCGGCATGGAACCATACTGCTGATCACTAATCATCTCCTCCCTTCTTAACCTAGCTTCTACAACTCTTTCCCATAACTTCAAGCTGCGACTGATCAGTTTTATCCCTCTATAGTTACTACAGCTCTGCATATCACCCTTATTTTTAAAAGTAGGTACCAAAACACTTTATCTGAAGTAGTTAACTTCATTTGTTCATCAACCTGTGGGTATCGGATCCATATCGGATCCGAGCCAGCAGCTTCAAGATCCGAGCTCCAAGCTCCTCCCCCTTACCCATAATCCCTGCCATCCCTCTCTGACCCCAGATCTCGTTTGCCGCAGTTGAATCAGCAGCTTAGAACAAGTTCCAGGTGTGGGAGTTAAGTCGTTTAGTGAGAAAAAATCCTTTTTATCTACCCTTTTTTTTCTTGTAGCTAAATTGCTGTTGTGTGTTGCTCCCTAGTAAGAATTTTTAGCTATAAAATTTGTTATCTTGTTATCTTTAGTGTAGTTTAATTTCCTCCCTGTGTGTGTTAAGGCGTGTGTGTTGGGCCTTGTGTTTTTTTAGTCAGACTATGTCTGAGGCCCCAAAAACCTTCTTCTCTAAATGCACCGAGTGTGGCCATAAGCTATCCCCAGCGAATACTTGCCTTGGGGTTGACCACCTCTCCTCAGGTTGCACTATTTGTGCAGCCTTCAACCCCAGGGCCCTAAAGGACAGGAGGTCGAAGTGGATTCTGGCGGTACTTTTGCCCCCAGACTCGACTTCCTCCTCCTCTCCTCCGTGGCACCTGCCGCGGCAGTGCCTCCTTCCATCCCTGCTCCCCTGGCCGGGACTCATCCTCCCACCTTAGGCCAGGAGGAGAGGGAAGCAAGGTGGGAGAGGAAAAAAAGAGAGACATCACAAGCGGCGGGCCGAGTCTTCCTCCTCGCCTCCGCCGGCTAAACAAGCAGCCTCTCCCAGGGCTTCCGGGCTTTCTCTTTCCTGGCTCCATTCACCTCGTTTCTCCCCGGAGCCAGAGGAGGAGACCCGTTTGCCATCGAGGCGGCACTCCCGGCCCGCCTCTGTGGCCTCTTCTAGGTTCACCCAAAGCTTGTCCGATGCAGATATGGACCGGATGATGCGTAGGTTCCTCCAGGCCCAGCTGCAGATGGGAGTGCTCCTGCCCCCCCCCTCCGGGGGGGGGGGGAGCTCAATCCCCTTTTTCACCCTGATTGCTCCTTCTCTGACCCACATCCGGGGTTCGGAGCCAGGTTGCATAGAAGCCGGGGGAGGTTCGGTGCCGATAGTACCTCGTACTTCGGCTCTGACCGCACCCTCGAGTTTGTCGGGTCCCTTTTCGGATCCGAGAGCTGAGCTTCAGATCCAGAGGTGTCAGTGTGTCGTCTGCTCCGTCTCAGTCGGAGCATACTGGCCCTTCGGATCTGATTGCTTCGGCGCCGGCTCCGATCCACACATCGGATTCGAGGGGACTGCTCTCGGATCCGAGAGAGAGCAGTTCCCCTTTGGCGTTCGATGTTGTGGAGAGGGTATTGTCGAGGGATTCGAGGCCCCAGGCTCCTTCTACGGTGCCACCCTGCACTCCCTCTCAAACGGGCCTACCTTCCAACACCCAGCCCCAGGAACAGCCTGTGCCTATGTCCCAGATGGTTCCCTTGGAGGAACAAGATGTGGTTGGTGAGGCCTCTTCGGACAGCCCCCCCAAGGAGGTTCCTCACAAACGTAAGTGCAAGAGGAGGCACGTGGACTCACCTGAGTCCTTGACGGAGGACACAGACTTAGAGGAAGGGGAAGGTTCCCCAAGGTCACCCCCTGAGGACGGCTCCTTCGGAGACATCATGGAAATTCTTCGAATTAGAGGGGGGTGGTCAGCCCAAAAACCTTCCTCGGATGAGTCTGTGTTTCTGGAGGCATTTGACGCAGGCCCATCTACCTCTTGGGTGTCCCCTCCCGCCGATCCCCTGGTAGATCTGATTACTACCAGGGCATGGAAGGAACTAGACACTGTGGAGCCCATTCCTAAGAGACCAGATAGAATTCTCATTCTCCCCACTGATAGGACGGTTTGGAGCAAGGGTGCTGCAGTAGATGCCATGTTGGTGGCGGCCGCCACCAAGAAGGAACTAGCCCAGGAGAGTTCCTCGGTCCACCCTCCCGACAAGGAGTCTCGTACGATGGACTGCCTGGGGAAGCAGATGTTCGCTTCAGCTACCTTCTCCGTAAGGTCGCTGAATTGTATGGCAGACGTAATACGACTCCAGTGGGATCTCATCAAGGAATACGCCGAGTCGCCCCCAGAGTCCATGTCGGCCGAGGATAAGAAGGTATTGTCAGCTCGAATGGCCAATCTTAAGTCCATTTCGAACACCTCTGTGCGGCTCCTGTCCCATGCTACGGAAGGAGCCGCTAGAGCTAGCGGAGCGGGCATTGTCTTACGACGACATGCTTGGCTCCGCCTTTGCGATTTTGAGGAACCCTTCCAGGCATCCTTCGCAAATGCCCCTTTTGACAGTTCTTCGCTATTTGCAAGACCATCCGTGACACGCTGGTCCAGAGCGGGGAAGACGTCTGCCATCGGAGTCCGCTTCTCGGCTTCCCAGAGGTCCTTCTCCAGGAACCAAAGGGAACAAAAGAAGATATGGTTCCGGAAGTCTCAACAGTCCCGTTTCGCTCCGGACCCCTCGTCCTTCAGAGGCAGAGGAGGACAGGGTGAATGCCGGCCCAGAGGCAGAGGGGGACCGAAGAATTTCGGGTCGAGAGAACCCTTTTCTGATCAGCCTGCGCAGCAGTCCTGAAGGGTTACCCGACTGTTCCACTCTGGAGGCAGTCGGGGGGGCACTTCTTGAGGCACCTAGCAGTTTGGGAGTTCATTACAACAGATCGCTGGGTGCTTTAAATCATATCCAGAGGTTACAAAATTCCCTTTCTGTATCCCCCCCAGACCCCGGAGCCTCCCTGATGTCCCACCCAATCAAAGGGAGGCAGCAGCCACAGAAATAAACCAGCTGCTAGAAAAAAGAGCAATCCAGCGCGTCCCCCGAGACCAATCCGGATCGGGCTTTTACTCCAAGTTCTTTCTGGTGCCAAAAAATACGGGGGACTTAAGGCCAGTCCTCGACCTGTCCTTTCTAAACCTGTCAGTGGCCAAAGAGATGTTCCGGATGGTCACCATTCAATCCATTCTCCCACTCTTACAGGAGAATGACTGGATGTGCTCGATAGACCTCAAGGATGCGTACTACCACATTTTGATGGACAGACTATCCAGAAGGTTTCTCCGCTTCCGGCTAGGAGCCAGCCACTACCAGTTCAGGGCTCTTCCCTTTGGTCTCACCACAGCCCCCAAGGTGTTCACCAAAGTTTTGGCAGTTGTAGTGGCCCACCTGAGACTCCAGGGAATACAGGTCTTCCCGTACCTGGACGACTGGCTCCTGACCGCCCCCACCAGGCATCTACTATGTTCAGCCAGAAATTACTTCCTTCACTTGGCCTCCCGGCTGGGAATCACAATCAACCTCAAGAAATCTTCCCTTCAACCAACCCAGATCTTAGACTTCATAGGAGCCAGGTTAGACACAAACCTATTGAAAGTCTTCTTAACTCCGGACCGGCTTCAAACTCTGAAGCTCCACGTACTGGCCCTTCTGCAATCCTCGGCTCCTCCAGCGGAATTGGTTCTGAGGTCTCTAGGTTCCATGGCGGCAACTATCAGTCTGCTACCTTTAGCACGCTTCAACATGAGGATACTACAATGGACCTTGCAGGTTCAATGGTCCATCCTGCAACATCCACTGAGTTCACCCATTTCCCTCAGCAGGGTTTGCAAGAAATCCCTGCTCTGGTGGATCCAGTCCCTGGACCTCCAGAAAGGGCATCCCTTTTCTATGTCACCACCTCTAGCCACGGTGACCACGGATGCTTCTCGCCTAGGGTGGGGGGGCACTGTATGGGCAGAACCGTCCAAGGCACGTGGACCCATTCAGAGACCTTGTTGCATATCAATGTCCTAGAGATGAGAGCGGTGCTTTTGGCGTTGCAAGCACTCCAGGCCCTTCTTCCCATAGGGACAGTTGCAATTCAGACAGACAACATGTCAGTGGTCTGGTATATCAACAAACAGGGGGGAACCAGATCCTACCCACTTTGTCGAGAGGCCATGAGAGTTTGGGAATGGGCAATCTCCACCAACCGCTTTCTCATAGCAACGCACATTCCGGGTCGGTTGAACATTTTGGCAGACAGGCTGAGTCGAACCATCCTCTCACCGTACGAGTGGTCTCTGAACCCCAGAAATAGCGAAGCAAATCTTCCTCAAGTGGGGTCAACCTTGCTGCGATCTCTTCGCGTCTCCTTCGAACGCAAAGTGCAATGACTACTTCGCTCTAATTCCCCCACCAGGGGAATCCCCCAGAGGTGCTCTGGTGCATGTTTGGCCATCCGGTCTACTTTATGCTTATCCCCCTCTTCCCCTAATGCTAAAATTCATGCAGAAAGCCCGTCGGCAGAGTGATCCTCATAGCCCCATTCTGGCCTCGTCAAACGTGGTTCCCATGCCTATGGTCTCATCTAGTGAATCCTCCATGGATTCTAGATCCCACCCCGGATCTGATCTCTCACCCACTAGGATTATCAACCCCGAATCTGGACAACCTCAAGCTCATAGCTTGGTTGATCCAGTTCCAGTAATAGCTAGGACTCCCGGTATCTCGTCCTCTGTTAAGGCTATTTTAGTAGCCGCTCATAAACCTTCTACGAGAAAGGTTTATGACAGCAAATGGAAACGCTTTGCAATCTGGGCGGAGCATAGAAAATTGGATCCCTTTACAGCTCCGATACCAGCAGTGTTAGAATTTTTGTCAACTTTATTCGACCAAGGTGCTAGCTCTTCTACGGTCAAAGTCCAATTAGCCGCGCTTTCCCATTACCATGTGGGAAGTGATCTCGGTCCCTTAGCCTCTTCCTAATTATGTAAGACTTTCTTAAAAGGCACTTTCCTCTTGAGGCCTCCGGTTAAAGACGCAGTCCCTCCATGGGATTTAACCCTTGTTCTCCAGTCTCTGACGGCCCCTCTGTTTGAACCTGCAGCTTCGGTGGATCTAAAATATTTATCTTGGAAGACGACCTTTCTCATTGCTATCACTTCGGCTAGAAGGGTTTCGGAGCTTCAAGCCCTTTGCGCCAAACCTCCATACGTGGACTTCCATAAAGATTTCCCTCAGGACCAATCTCTCCTTTCTACCCAGAGTTGCTTCTAAGCCCAATATCAATCAATCTATTAATTTACCATTTTTCTTTCCAAATTATCAAAACGGGTGAATACAAACTACATTCTCTGGACGTATACAGGCAATTGAGATTCTACTTGCACAGGACCGCTGAATATAGGAAATCTGATCAACTCTTTGTATACTTTGCTAAATCCTCTTTGGGAAAACCAGTATCAAAAGTTACATTGTCCAGATGGATTTCCCAATGTATACTTCTTGCATATAAGAGTTCGGGCCGGCCTGAACCTGAAGGAGTCCGCGCTCATTCTACCCGATCGATTTCTACTTCTGCTGCCTTTTGCTCCAGAGTGTCCTTGGGTGACATTTGTTCAGCAGCCACTTGGGCTTCATCCCATACTTTCATTAACCATTACAAGTTGGATATAATTTCCAGAGGGAGAGCATCCTTCGGCTCTGCAGTGCTGCGGAATATCCTTCCATGAGGACCTCCCAAGTTTGGGTAGCTGGGGACTCTGTCCCACAGGTTGATGAACGAATTAAGTTAACTACTTCAAATAAAGAAGTTATGTACTCACCATATCGTTCCATCTGAGTAGGTAAACTTCATTTGTCAGCAACCAACCCCCCCTCCATCCCCCTAACCTATAGTGCGTCCTAGAAGGATTCCTTGTCCTTTTTCTCTGGATAACACCAGGTTAAGATGTGCAGGTGATCCTTTGTTTTGTAATAGTCTGTGTTACTATAGCAAACTCGATCTGAGGTCAGAGAGGGATGGCAGGGGGTTATGGGTAAGGGGAGGAGCTTGGAGCTCGGATCTTAGCTGTTTGACGCTGCCGGCTCGGATCCGATATGGATCCGATACCCACAGGTTGCTGACAAATGAAGTTTACCTACTCAGATGGAACGTTATGGTGAGTACATAACTTCTTTTTCTCCACTCCTCAGGCATCCTCTGACTTTCCAAGATTTCATTAAACAATCTGGTTAAAAACTCCACTGCCATTTCTCCTAAGCACCTCCATGCTTCCACTGGTATGTCATCTGGACCAACAGCCTTTCCATTCTTCATCCTCTTCATAGCTGTCCGTACTTCCTCCTTGCTAATCTGTTTCACTTCCTGATTCACTATCTCCACATCATCCAACATTCTCTCTCTCTCCCATTCTCTTCATTCATCAGCCCCTCAAAGTACTCTTTCCATCTGCTCAGCACACTCTCCTTGTTTGTGAGTACATTTCCCTCACTATCCTCTATCTCTCTTACCTGCTGCACATCTTTCCCAGCTCGGTCCCTCTGTCTAGCCAATCGGTAAAGGTCCTTTTCTCCCTCTTTAGTGTCCAACCTTTCATGCAACTCTCCATATGCCCTATCCTTAGCCTTCGCCACCTCTCTCGTTGCCATGCTCCTAATCTCCTTATACTCCTCTCTACTTTCTTCATCTCTTTGACAGTCCCACTTCTTCTTCCTCTGTATACTGTCCTGTACTTCCTCATTCCACCACCAGGTCTCCTTGTCCTCCTTCCTCTGTCCAGATGTCACACCAAGCACCTTTCTAGCTGTCTCCCTTGCCATCTCTGCTGTAGTTACCCAGCTATTCGGTAACTCTTCACTGCCCCCAGTGCCTGTTTTAACTCTTCCCTGAACTCCACCTCACAATCACTCTTTCTACTTCCACTATTTGATCCTTGGCACTGCTCTCACACTTGTCCTCCTCTTCTTGATCACCACTGTCATCCTCCAGACCACCATTCTATGCTGCCTAACTACACTTTCCCCTGTCACCACTTTACAGTCTCCAATCTCCTTCAGACTGGCCCTTGTGCATAGGATATAATCCACCTGTGTGCATCTTCCTCCATTCCTGTATGTCACTCTATGCTCCTCCATCTTCTTAAAATACATATTCACCACAGCCATGCCCGTCCTTTTCGCAAAATCCGCTACCATCTGACCTTCTGCATTCCTCTCCTTAACACCATACCTGCCCATCACTTCCTTATCCCCTCTGTTCCCTTCACCAACATGCCCATTGAAATCCGCTCCAATCACCAGTCTCTCACCCTTGGGTACACTCACCACCACTTCATCCAACTCGCTCCAAAATTTTTCTTTCTCATCCATCGCACACCCAACTTGCGGAGCGTATGCACTAACAACATTCATCATTACACCATCAGTTGCCAGCTTCATAAACATTACTCTGTCCGACACTCTCTTCACCTCCAAAACACTCTTAGCATACTGTTCCTTCAGGATAACCCCTACCCCATTTCTCCTCCCATTCACACCATGATAGAACAATTTGAACCCACCTCCTGTACACCTGGCCTTACTCCCCTTCCATCTGGTCTCTTGCACACACAATATATCAACCTTCTTTCTCTCCATCGTATCAGCTAGCTCTCTCCCTATACCAGTCATACTGCCAACATTCAAAGTTCCTACCCTCAGTACTACACTCCTAACCTTCCTCCACTCTTTCTGCTTTCCCCCTCTTCGTCTCCTTCGGCCAACAGTAGCCCAATTTCCACCAGCACCCTGTTGGCTAACAGTACTGGTGGCGGTCGTTGTTAACCCGGGCTTCGACTGATCCGGTATGGAAATCTGTATTGTTGTCCGCATATGTTATTTGGCAGAGGTTTTACACCAGATGCCCTTCCTGACGTAACCCTCCCCATTTATCTCTTTTTGTCCACTGTCCCAAAATATCAAATAAGTTACCCTTCTTCCATGTTTTTTAATTCCTATCTGCAGAAGCTTTCCAAACAATAGCATAAGAAGAATGGCAGGTAAATTCAAAAAGGAAAGGAGATTGATGCCTGGGACCCTCTTTTCAAAAGAAATGTCATTGACTAATATGATTGTCACCATCCCCCATACCCCTACCTCAGCCATTCTTCCCAAATTGCATGCAAGCTATCCCATTGTCTTCATTTCTGGAAGCAGACACTACAGATGCCAGGGTTCAAGAAATAATCCAGAATGGTTACAGACTGTAATGGGCATCCTTTTTTTCGTAAACCTCCTACAAAAAGAAAAAAAATCCATAAACCTCATTATCCCAGTGTGTGACAGAACTAGTGTCTCCATCTCAAAGATGCAAAGGCTTTCATTCAAGAATATTTCTGGCTTCCAGGAAGAAACACATGAAGCCCAATTTTGGATCTTTCGATGCTAAGTGTCATTCTTTTGGTGTCAAAATTCCAGATGCTGACTTTACAAACACTTTTTCCTCTTCTCTTTCTTCTGCTTTTCTAGTCAATCTAAACCTAAAAGATGCCTATCCCAGTTAACAAAAAGCATTGGCATTCTCATATTTTCTGCTTTGGGTTTGCACCTTCAGTTCATCTTTGCCTTTTGGTCTTTCCACTGCTCAATGAGTTTTCATAAAGTGAAGAACCCCACTGTTAGCTTTTTGCAGATATTCCCATTTTCCCATCTTTGGAAGATTACCTCATTTTAGTTTCCACCATCCAAGACACACTTGCAGCTGTTCAGTTCACCGTCCATCTCAGTTATCTTTGAATCAACCATCAATTTCTCCACCTCCTTTCCTTCTCAAAACAGAGGAGAAAGAATTCTTCAGTCATTGGATATGCATAGGTAGCTTAGATTGTATCTGGACAAACTTGATAGACATTAGGAAATCAGACCAGCTCTAACAGTCCTTTGGTTGCCAGTCTCTAAGCAAACCATTTCTTACAGGATTTCCAAAGCTATTTCCTTTTATTCCTTTCAGGGAAAGCTGTTTCGCATCTGTCAAGGCTCATTTCTCTAGGGCTGTAACTTCTGGGGCTTTATTGAAGGGCTTGGATTGTACAGCTATTTTTGAAGCAGCTACATGGTCCTCAGTTCATACTTTTACAAAGCATTACAAGTTTGATGTGTTTCTAGTGCCAGAGCAGGCTTTGCTAGGTTCATCCTTCAGGGCTTGTTGGACCACAACTCTGCTTCTTCCTCCGTTTATCCTTCTGATCAGGTTTAATAGTATCCTAATACTGCAGCAGTGATCTTGGATGGAAATGGTACAGTTGTGTAAGAACTGACATAACAGTAGATATCCTGCTAATCACTGTTGAAGTATTGCATCCATTCTCCCTTTTGGTCTGGTCCATTTTGTCCTTCCTGGCCTATATGGACCTCTTCCTTCTCTTCACAGGAGATTTACATATGTAAATAGTTTACCTGTCCTTCTGCTTTAGTGTTTGATCTGAGGTAAGCAAGTTCTGAGGTAATCTGTGCTTGTACATCCCTTATGTACTTCCTGCCTTCGGGCGTAGGTCATAAGTTGGATATATGGTGTGAGGAAGATGCCCAGGCTTTGGTATGCTGGCCAGACATATGGCTGTCCTGGGCAGGATATCCCGTCATTAGTACTGCAGCTGTGATCAGTAGGACAGCTACTTTTATAAGTTCTTACACAACTGTACTTTTTCTGGACATCAGTAGATTACAGCTGCTCTACTCTGATAGTGCCAACTCCTCCTGAACTCCAAGAAGGAAACACTATTCCTACAGTTGTGCTAGGCAACTTGAGAACTGTTTGAGAGGTTTCAATTTTAGGAGGGTAAAGTGCACCCTTTTCTCAGTGAGATATAATTCCTATCCCTCCTGCTAGGCTGTCACAACCACCCACGCCTCCATCCCTTCCAGCTCCTTTGACATAGAGGAATAAAGCCCTGACTATGACATAAGTGTCTTGTTTTCAGTTACTGGATCTGACATCTGTTGAAGGAAGGGAGGAGCGATTTGGCTCTGGGGCAAGGGTATGGGGCACATATTTGGAGTGAATGGACTGTAGGGTTCTTGCCTTTTGGGGGAACAAATGAGTCCCTAAAGTAGTGGAATTGATGGTTCTGCTGTAAGAGTTTAAAAAAAAAAGAAATCTCCAAAGAAAAAATACCCATGCCACCATCCTTGTAGTTTGAGTATAGCGAAGTTTCAGGAGATTGTGTGGCATGACAGAGAATTGATCAAGCAGCAGCAGAGTCTTCTGCTACATGTGTACCCCTACCACATTAGAGAAGTAAACTTTCTTCCCTCACCCAACTCAAGTCAGACCTGGAAGAAAAGAATTTTGCTTACCTTTCTCTAATTGCTACTCCTTTAGGTTATGACATAAACTATTTTATCGGTCTTTCGGGGATGCACTGAATTAATTGATGAAATATTTTAAGTGGTGTCTGAGGGAGAGTTCTGCTTCAAAGCAAAAATGTGTAGAGCTGGTTCAAGAACACATTTAATCCACATGGTTAAACCCTGACTTCCAGCTCCCTAGGCCAAAAAGAACAGGTTCTGCAAGGTCCAGGAAGAATTTAGACTTTCTACAACGCCCCCCCCACACACACACACACACTGTGGCAGACCTGGCCCCTGGTCTTATTACCTTACCACCTGACAAAGGCGGTCGGGTCTTGGATATGTTTAAGAAGATGTACATTTGTGCATGTTTAGTCTTGATTGTGATAAACTATCAGATGCACGTTTTTAGATACAAAGGAGACATCCTTAAACAAGTTGAAGGCACACTGCTGAATATTCTAAACAAAAGTTTGAGGTGTTAGATGTCTAAGCTTACCCAGACAGCTTTCAGAGTTAGTAAGCATGTTATAAAGTTTGGGTGCAACAAGGGAAACACCAGCAGTAGGGTGATTGACCTTGGGACAGTTTTGAGGAAGCATGTTTGTTTCAGAGAGCTCTTATTTGAAGGAGCTAAGGGACAGCAGTGTTTCTTTTTTACCCTTCATCACAGGTAGTTGGGAGCAGCTTAAAACTAGGGTTATGGCTAGGCTGATATTTTTTGCCCATTCCAAAATATAACTAGATATATCCCCATAATTTATTTTGCTTCTTTCAGAAGCAAACAAGAATTGATCAGTACAAGTTGAAGAAGACCTTTTAAAAAAGACAGGCATGGTATGAAGGTGGGGGGAGTCACAGGAAGCAGCAAGGAAAGGTGGAGGAAAGTCTCCTAACACAGGAAACATGCAAGCAGTATCGATTATCTCCCCCCGCACCACCACCACCAAAAATTTAGTGACAGATTGTCCTTACACAAGAGAGAATGGTACCAGCTGATGTTTGACCAGTGGGAAAAGGATATCTTTTCTCAGAGATACAGAGCAGAGTTTATTTCTGCACTTCCCATTATGGGGATTAGATTCCCTAAGTACTAAGGGACCAGCTGGCCATAGCACTGGGCATAGATATGTGCGCTATCCATGGGAGCAGTATGAGTACCAAAACTGCAATATGGAAACTATTTAGTGGCTGTCTCTGGTACTGAAGTAGGATGGCTCTTGAGGAACTGTTTTGGACTTCAAAATGCTGACCTGATCCAAAAGGGCACCCTGCTATCCACCTCATATCCAAAGGATGCTTACTTACATATCCAAATCCTTTTGGATTGCAGACACTTCCTCAGGTTTATAGGAATGATAAGTTTAAGGCCACTTGCTAGTTCCCATCCTAGACTGTGCACCTCTCACAAAGAGGACCAGGCCATTCAAGTCCAGGGGTGAATTTATGAATACACATCCAATTATCAGGGTCCCATTTTAAGGAAGATTATGTATCATACTTCTTGTTATGCAGGGGAGTATTTTCTAGAGGTCAGGGAAACACTAAGTGACACACGTGTCTCTTTACCTTGTTTTGTTGATATGCTGAAGCAGGTTAAGATCCTTTGTTTTGGTATTTCTGGGACTGTTTGATTTACGAAGGTACAAGCGGTCCTGGATTACTGGGTTCCTTATTGCTAGGTCTTCTGTGGTAGGCCTATGAGACCAGAGAACACAATGGTTCTAGTCTTTTCTGATAGCTTAGGAATTTTTAAGCATATGATCCTCTTTGTTAGGAATTACCGTGTTTTTCCAACTGTTTGATCTGTCTGGTGAGGTACATCCCAGAGAGAGCATTCAATTCAGTAATTGGTCTGATCAGAGTTGAATACAAAAGGCCAATAAGGTATTTTGATCTAGATGACCCAGCTGATCGCCAAGGGAATATCAGTTAGAAGACATGCCACATAGTGATCAAAGGAGAAGGAATGATCAACCCAGGTTCCTAGGTCTGTAATTATATTTTCCATGTTCATGTGGAGCCTTGCCATTGCTTTATGTCGGGGTGGATGTGTGTCTGCCAAATTCAACAATGTTATACTTTTTAACATTTAATTTAAGCACTTATAAAATACACCAGGCATTTATAAGTATTCCTATTGAATTACTTCATTGTCAGAGGGGGATTTGACAATGTCTTCTACTTTGCAGTCATCTGCAAACTTGGTTAGCAGTAGGGTTTGGCTTTTAAGCTGTGTAGGGCAGAGAAGTAAATACCAAAAAAAAAAAAAAAAAAAAAAAACAGTCCCAGCACTGAAACCTATGGGACACCAGTAGTGAGCTTTGTGTTCTCTGATACTGCTAGTTCCACCCACACTATGTGGATTCTGTCTTTTCATTCAATTTACTATCCATATTAGCCACATAGGTGTCTGATTATGATGAATTTAGTTTATTAATTGTGGTAGCACAAGAGGTGTCAATGCCATGGCCATATCAAAGTAGGCTGTGTGTGTGTGGTGTGACCGCTGTCAACCTCTAGTTACCTTTTTAAAGAAGTTTACCAGGTTCATTAGACAGGCTTCGCCTTTTACAAAACCAAATTGTTTTGGATCTAACTAGATGAGATTTTTTAATGTCTTTTTAATCAAGTCTGTTAGTGTTTTCTATGGTCTTACAGATGAGACTGGTCAGGCTGATGGGGTTGTAGTTTCTGGGGTCAGTGGTAGGGCCACCATTAAGTGGCATCAAGACTGTACTATTTAACAAACAGCTTGATAAATTATCTGGCCCCTTAGAGGAGATGCAAGATTCTTAGAGCTTTGGATAATCATCTCAGGAGTGAAAGGGATTTAAATAATTTGAGAGAAAAGTTTACCCACTTATGGTCTGATTTACCCGGAGAGGGAGTTACTAGAGCAGCATGTATGATGACAGTACATTTGTAAGTATGAAGACAAGAATATTGTCATCTATTTGGGCTAGTAACATTCTGGTCCATTGAGGTTTTATTTATTAGATCTAAAGTCTTCTGTGCATATCCTAGATTGGAGTTTTAAGTCCTAGGAGATAAGCATGTTTGAGTTAATACCCACTTCCATTTTACTTAACCACTGGACAACAGAGACCCCCAAAACACACACACAAACATTCCACAGACAGCACCAGTCACATCACACACAGTCATCTGCGCACCAGTGTTTCAGAAACACAGCCCATTAGACAAAACAGTAAACCAATGCAACCCATAAGGCATAACAATAAACCAAACATACTAGTCATTGGCGACACAATAGTGAGAGACACCGATGTCCCCCTCACCAGGCTCAACAAGGAGAAGGTCACAGTCAGCTGTTCATCAGGCACTAGAATCTGCCACATCACACACCCACTCAAGTCTCTCCACAGTGGGAACAAGTATGACTGTGTAATTGTCCATGCTGGTGTGAACGACTTGAGTCATACCTCCCCTGGACAAAATGAAGAGAGACATGATTAAGCTGTCAGAGTATATGCTCCAGGCAGGTATACCCTATCCTTAAGCAGCATCCTACCTTCAGCAAGAATGATACCACAATACCAACAAAAAATGTTTGACTTCAACAATTGATTTAGTCTCTGGTGCCTTTCTAAGGGGATCCAGTATCTGTCTGCCTGGGATGACATGGTTGACAGGTCACGATACTTTGTCAGAGATGGCCTCCACCTGTCACTCCTAGGGTTCCAGGTCTTGGCCAAAGCTCTAGCCTCCCCCATTGTGTCTTTTTTAGGCCATGTCCCAAAGACAAATCTTCCAACATAAAAGATCTGTCAAAAGCAAATTGAAGGTCATGGTGTTCAGTGCTAGGAACTTTAATCTGAAAATGCACTCAATGGAAGCTCTCCTCACACTGGAAGATGCCGATGTCTCTCCAGTCATAGAAACTTGGTTCAGGGCTGCAGAGAGCACCCCTGCCTTACCAGGGTGTATCTCATTCCACACTTTCCGACCCCAAAATGATGTCGGAAAGACTAAGGGTGGTGGAGTCTCTATCTTCATTAAGGACAGGCACACCTCCAGATTAGTTTACCAACATGACGCACTAGAATTACTCCAGGTGCAACTGACAGTTGGCAAGACACCCATCCACGTTGTAGCCAGCTATAGACCTCCTCCATGTCTCAGGACACCCACACCTCCAACCTGGACCTACTTGACTCCATCGGGTCTATATTATATTATTGAAGAGGCATTACAGCGAATGCCTCTTCATTGACACTAAAAGAGCGAACCGCGAATTACGTGAACGGCTGAATCAGCAATTTTTTCCTAGGGAAAAAAATCACTGATCCGGCCAGAAACAAAATATCACTAAAAATAACTTGGGGCTCTGACCCCCCCTAACTAAATATACCAACTCCAATATTGCACTACAGTGGGGAAAGGGGCAAATTTATGCTGATGGCCAAGCAGTTTTTTCCCTAGGAAAAAAAATCACTGATTCGGCCGTTCATGTAATTCGCAGTTCGCTCTGTTAGTGTCGATGAGGCATTCTCTGTAATTCCTCTTCAATAATATGATATAGACCCGATTCCGTCAAGGTAACCCCTAACACCCTGATCCTTGGTGACTTCAACTACCCCACCATAGACTGGGTAAACTATTCCTGCACTAATGCACTCACCCAATGATTCCTTGCCTTCATCAATTCTAACACACTAGATCAGCTGGTCTTATCCCCACAGCAATACTGGACTTGGTTCTCACCAACATGGGCGACCACTGCACCACTTCCATAGTATGTTCTTCCTGGGTGAGATCAGATCATCGGTCTGTCTCATTCGAAATTGCTGTCCTACCCAACCCCTCCCCAGCCATAACCAGGCTAAAAGTCTTCTCAAAAGCTGACTACACCCTCCTAAGGGAGGGTATCAGCAGCTTCACACACCCCTCTCAGATGATGCACACAGCTATGCTGAACAGTAAGCCAGTGCAGTATACAAGCATTTGTACAACTGCGTAGACTCAGCCATACCCAACAGAACTAAAATCTGCTTCTCAAGGAAACAGAAACCTGTCTGGTGGACATTCTGTATCAACAGACTTTACAACAAAAGGAAGCAACTGTTGTCCAAGGGTAAAAAGGAACAAATTCCAAATCGGAAAAACTCCCTCCTCTGCTTCAACAAGCAAATTAGATCACTAGTGAAAACCTCCAAAGCCAATTATGAGTTGAAACTAGCCTCCAAAAAAAGGGAAACCACAAGTCCTTCTTCAGTTACGTTAGGAACCGCCATAGCAAAGCCCAAGTTTGTTCCAAAGTAGTACCTAATGGAACCACTTACACTGATCCTGCTGACTTAGCCAACCTGCTGGTTGATAGGTGCAGCTCAAACTTCACCCCCTTATCACTCCTGAAAGACCCAGCCAACATCCTCAATACTTGTCCCACACCTCGCATCTCTGTAGATCAAGTGTTAAAGGCCCTATCTAAAGCAAAGAACACAGCTTCCATGGGACCTGATAGTATCCCAGGCTGTATTCTGCACCATCTCCAGCACAAACTAGTTTCACCATTGAGCACCCTGTTCAACCACAGCCTAACTACAGGCTTCATTCCAGCAGAGTGAAGAACTGTCATTGTCATCCCTTTGCACAACGGTGGTGCTACTACTGACCCAGGTAACTATCACCCTATCAACTTAAGTTTGATCTGTAAAGTCATGGAGCATATTATTATGGATCTCATAAACAAGGACATAGGCAATCTCCAAGCACTCGACCCTACCCAATTTGGATTAGTCAGGGGCAGATCTTGCCTACTGAACCTAGCTGACTTCTTTGAGACTGTCACCAAGGCCCTGGATGAATGAAAGTCAGCACATACAGCTTACCTTGACCTGGCCAAGACCTTTGACACAATCCCCCACTTGGGCATCATCGAAAAGCTAGCACAACTTGGTGTTAATCCCTGTTTAATCAGATGGGTGGCCAGCTGGCTCACAGGTAGCACCCCCAAGGTCAAAATAGGTGCTGCCATCTCCAGCAGCAGACCTGTCACTAGTGGTGTTCCCCAGGGATCTGTCCTGAGACCCCTACTGTTTGGTATATACTTAGAGGTCCAGGCAAAGACAAAGGGCCAGTAGCTGACCAGGTTTGTATGTGACTGTAAGTTGGGTGCTGTCATTGACGCTCCAATTGATGTTAACATACTGCAAAAGGTCTCACAGCTACAAATAACTGGTGCCAAAGTCATGGCCTTAAGTTAAATGCAAAAAAAAAATGTATTATCATACCATTTGGCAAAAACACGGCCCCTACTGATTACCATATCAACAGCAACCCCCTAAGCACACAACCTGTGGTGAGAGACCTGGGTACTCAGGTGGGCAACAATCTCACATTTGACCATCATGTGGCAGTGGGGGTCAGAAAAGCCTTTTACTTGGTTCATCTTAAAAGTAAAGGGATTGCATCCAGAAAAAAGGAGGTTATTACCTCTCTGTACTCCTCCCTTATTAGACCTATGTTTGAGTATAATGCTCCATTTGGTACAGTATGTACCTCTCCAAACACCTGCACCAACTGGAATGGCCACAGAAATACCTCACAAAGAGAATCCATGACCTCCAACACCTATCCTCTGCAGATAGGCTTAAATCACTGTCCTTGGTATCATCAGATTGCTCAGAGGTGATCTGTGTCTCGCCTGCAAGACAGTGTCGGACCCTGCCCTACTAGAGATGCTCCATGTCCGTAAGTCTAACTCCTCACATGTTACCTGCTCGATAGGCCTAAATATAATATATGTGACATCAGCAAAGCCTGCTGGAGAGACAGGTTTGTCTCCCAGATGCGACCCCGTCTCTGGAATAGACTTTTTCATACATGTCAAACAGAGTACCTCACTGGCCTTCTTCAAATGCAACCTTGATGAGTGGATGGGAAACCATAAATCTGTCCCAGGGGTTCCACCTTTGTCCACCATTGACAGGGGCGACAGGTGCTGACTGAGGTTTCTTTTTTTGGGGATAAACTCTTGGCTAGGCTTGTAAGGGCCCCAGGGCCATTAGCTTAGTAACCTCCTATGATCTTCATTTCTTCCCAGAGAGAGATCCTTAATACTAGATATGTTCATCATTCCCACTGCCTCTGTAGCATTTTGGGTTATCTGCCAAGGTAACCCAGTACTGGCCAGTTTACAAAAACTCAGAATCCCCTCCTTTTCTCTTCCTGTGACAGCTGATTGGCTGGGCATATCATGAGAGGTAAGCCAATAGCTGTCACAGGAATTGAGTGCTCAGTCTTTTTCTGACATGCAGAGAAGGAAGTTCTCAGACTCGCTTACAGGATCCAGTGTTGATTTCTCCAGCTTACTGCACAGGTAAGCCCAATTTGGGGACCTCCTTCCACTCATTTTATTATTAGATTTATTCTGTTGTTTCTATGTTTATTTAAAAAATAATAATTTATTTCTGTCAGTGTTTACAGTAATCCCTGTGGGAATTTCTGCTTGTACCAGTGTTTGTCTTGTATCCCTGACAAATGTTTGTTTTTGTTATTTCTACGGAAGCTTTCAGTATTATTCTCAAAAGTGCAATGTATTTGTGTGCTTATAGACACTAGAGGCCTGAGTTTACTGTTGTTACTCTGCTTTACTTTCATCTTTTGACAGCAAAATAATGTAAAACTTGGATTTTTTAGCATTTATACATTATTTATTGAATGCACGACCCTGCTGTGTGTTTTTAACATCAGATTGCAGTTTTACAGCAAATTAAGTTAGTTGAATGTACTGTGGAAATTTCATGCTCTCTGACAAGAAAATATGCTTTAAATTACTATTAAACATTATTTTATGGCAGTTTAATATGACTTGTGTGTTGAGCTAATTTTTAACACTGGTATGGCACATTGGTTGCTTTGGTGTTTGGGTTTGTGTACAGGAATTTTTTTTTAACTTCTGCCAGCTATGAAAGAATTCTCAACATATTTCAAACTGTTTTGATAATAGCACAGTTTGGCAGAGTTTAGTTGCATGCAGAGACATTTATTAGAAACTTCTTAAGTGTTTATTGTGAAACGTTATCCAGTACTTGTAGTTTATTGTTCTGGCTGCTGTTCTCTCCACCCTGACTTTGTGGATCCTCAGTCTGATACCCCCCCCCCCCACACACACACACACACACACAAAATCTAGATGCACATAAAAAAGAAAGAAAGAAAGAAAAGTATGCCCAACCTATGGTTAATGATTCCGTATTGGCCACTGCTTGGCCCGCAGATCACTTACCTTGTACCCCATCTCCCTCTAGCATAGTTTTGCCGACCACGATGGAAGGGTGGTTGGACATCCATTGGGGGGTTGTTCTGGTACCCGGATCAGGTGTGGGAGAACTCTTTAGGTACAGGACTAGTCAGTTTAAAAGACCTTTGGAAGAAGTAATATTCTCCAGATACTTTATCTCGTAGTGAAGTTCACAGGAAAAAGAAACAGAAACTGCATCATACTGGCGATTATGAGATTATAGCTGATTTATATGGCTGATGTGGTTTCCCTGGCTGAGTGGTGTTCAACATATTGATCATTGCTGCAGTACCCTTAAGTATACGGATCCTGCCAAGAACATAACTGCTGGCCATCTGCCAAAACTTCAGGGCAACATACCACATGCTTCAGCTGTCTGGCAGCTTGAGCTGAGCTAACTAAAAACAAGTTTCTGCAACAAGCCCTTCAGATCTTTACTGCCGCCTAAAAGTACAGTACTCTGAGGCTTTTGAGGACTGGCAGTCTGCTTGTGCTCTTCTTTGCTGGGCAGATAAGTTCCCTTTGGGAGGAAAAAAACTTCCATTCAGTAATTTTATTAATAATTTCCTTTTCAGGAAAGTTATTTTAAAGCTAGGAGTTTCTGTTTTAACGGACTGTCACGAGACTTTACTTTTAAATGGGAGCACTCTTTTTTTTTTTTCCTATCAGTTTAAAAGTTGTTTAGAGTAAGGGGGGGGGTTCTAGAGAAGTCAGTTTTGTTTTATTTTGAGGGTGACAACGTTTTGTAAAGTGCTTTTTACTGTGTTTGTTTGTGAAGAAAGTGACTTTTAAAACTGCTTGTTTTCCCTGGGAGAGAGGCACCATTTTTTCACTTGACCATGGAATAGTCTGTTAGTCCCACAGTTGTTCCTTCTTCCAGCCACAAAAAGAAAAAGTTAAGCAAACAAACTTTGCCATCACAGCAGGCTAGCAATTTGCCACAGCTGCAGGTGGGTGATTCTGCTCTGGCCATTAATTGTACCTCAGACCACTCCTCTTTTATGCTGGATCCCTCTGGTGAAGCACCAACCGCCACTGTGGCCCGGGGGATTAGCCACGTCTTCTGCCACTGTTATCAGTTGGCAAAGGAGAGTCACTCTTGTCGATCCTGAAAAAGGTAACAGGGAAGGCCTTCCTGTGTTGTCAGAGTGTTGTGTCCATCCCTGGGAAATCTGCTGCTGCCATTAATAGCACTGTTGGCTCCATTTATACTGTCAAAAAGAAACTGAAAACTAAGCATATGTGTACTTTTCCTCAAATTTTCTTGAGCAAGAGTAGTTTACTGGGCCTGGCTCAGGGTTCAATTCAGGGTATTGGTCCTCCTTATAAAGTAAACTCTTGAGAGAGACAGATGGATGCCTCCTTTCTTGAAGAAATTCAGGATTCTGAATTGAGACGAGGATGAAGGGACAATTAAAGGGTTTTCTCCTCAGATCTCCGAGTCAGGCTCCAAGGAGAACTCCATTTCTAAATCTCCCTGTGGGGTTTGGGGGGTTCTCTTTCACCAACACTAGTTCTAGAATGTGCCAGTGTTTTCATCGGGAGAACATTGAGGTATCTCAATTCCTCAGAAAGTACTATGAGCAGTTACAGAAGGAATTTCCAGAACCTGCACCCATTCCTCCAATTCTGTCAGCTTTGGAGGATCTGTGTTACTCCCTGCAATTTTCCTGACAGCCAGCTGCCCCTAAAAAGGTAGCTAGGCCGTATAAAGTTCCTTGATCTTTTACATTTTTATAAACTCTTCCCAAACCTCATCCAGCAGCTATAGCTTTGGTTAATCCTTCTGCTGCTAAATGCTTAGTTAATTCCAATCCTACTCTTTATGATAAATTTAAAAGAGAAACCAAGTAAACAGTCCTAACAAAATACGAGTAAACAGATGTTTAAGAAGTGGCAAAGGAGTTTCAAGAAGAATTCTGGAAATTCCCATAACCAAGGACAGTCCAATAAGTTAGAATGATTATTTTAGAAATGTTGTTCCACTCTCCCACCCTGACATCCCCTTTTTCCTTCCAGAAAGTCTGAATCTCCACCTTTTTCTTTGGCAACAGATAGTTTCAGGTAAATGGATTCTGAATTTCATTCATCATGGTTACACATCCTGTGCCAGGAAGTGATAGAACCATTTCCATTTCACAGCCATGAAAGGGGTTTTATCCAAGGATGTGTTTAGTGCCAAAGAAAGAAAATGCTTGGAGACCAGTTTGGGATCTTTCTTTCCTAAATGTGTGTGATTAATGCCCAAATTCAGAATGTCACTTCACAACCTATTTACCTCTCCTTTCCCATTCAGGTTTCCTTGTAAAATTAGATTTAAAACATACTTAACACATTCCTATTCATCCAGACTTCAGACATTTCTTAAGGTTTTCTGTATTTGGATCACATGATCAGTTCTCTGCCTCAGCCTTTGGACTGTCCATTGCACCAGGAGTGTTCACTAAATGTTTAGCTCCAGGTATAGCTCATTGCAGGCTGTGAGGTATCCACACTTTTCAAAATTTAGATGACTGTGTTATTTTTTGCAGTTTTCTGTCCGGAATCTCCATCTCTCACACAAGCTGGGATTCCAAAAGAACATTCTTAAGTATTGACTCCTGATTGGATTGTGTTTTTGGGATGTCAGCTAGACACCACAGTTCAAAGAGCTTTCCATTCACAGGAAAAAAATATATCTGTATCCAGATATAGTTCTAGAGTTTTCCACTCAGACTTTGGTCACTACGAGGGAATACCTTAGTAATCTGGGTCTTATTCCTTCTGTGATTCTCATAATACTCCTGGCAAGACACCACACAAGAAAGATAGTGTTATCCGAAGTCTCTTTAATCTCACGATCAGCACCCCTTGTCTTTTTAGATCCAGTAATGGGGTTTGTAAGAAGGGAAGTCACTCAGAGACAGCAGATATCCCTAAATCAAGGTCTCCCCTTCTCCCTTCCTGTTCTAAAGCAGGCAGTCACCACAGACGCCTCAGACTTTGCTTGGGGAACACTTTCAGGAGGGATAAAAGTGCAAGGTGTCTGGGACCCCAAGGACAAACGCAGGTGCTTAAATTTAAAATAGATGCTTGTCCTAATCAAGACACTCAACTCACTGAATCATCTTTGGTCCCTGGGACCTCTTCAAGTTGTTACAAACAATACCATAATCATATGGTACACCAACAGGCAAGGGGCAACCCGATTGTACCCTCTCTCCAGACTAGACATGTTAGCTTGGGATACAACATCAGAGCACAGTCTCACTGTACAGGCATCCTACATTCCATCAGAGCAAAACTGTGTGGCAGACAAACTGAGCAGGATCAAGGCAGATCCTCACAAATGGAAACTAGATCACAGGGTTATCCAATATTCAATCCATCTGGGGGAGTTCCTGAAGTACACCTCTTTGCTTCCTCTCTGAACAATCAGCTGGAAAAATTCTAATCCAGCGCTCCATGCAAGAAGATCTGGAAGACAGATGCATTTTCTTTACCTTGGACAGGAATGTTTCTATATGCTTTTCCATTCTTTCCACTAATATCCAGGATGCTTCTGAAGATTCAGAAGGAATCCCCAAGATCATTGTGGTGACTCCCTTTTCGCCCAGGCAGCTGTGGTTCTCATTTTAGAAATGGTTAGGGGCATTTACTACAAGCTTCCTCATAGACGACTTCTGCTCACACATGAACAGGGGTGTTTGATAAACCTTGACACCAGTCAGTGTCAATTGACTGTTTGGATGATAGGGTCTTAATTCCTTCAGGAATCTGTTTACTGAGAACATGTGGCAGGTATTAATGGAGACTAGAAAGCCTGCTTCAAGAAAATTGGGTATTAGCAAATAGAAAAGGTTTTCTAGTTGGTGCTAACAACATAACCACCACTCATTCAGGGCTAGTTCTCCAGTTTGATTGTGTTTGTGAGACTAGTCTATGGTCAGTCTTATTCCACCATCAAGGTTTATTTATCTGCCATTTCAGCATGTCTGCACATGGATCCTCCTTTTTCAATGCATTCTCATCTCAAAATGATTTTGAATGTAGTTTTGCATAAGAGACCTCCAAGAAATCAGTGGCACCTCCTTGAGATCTTACTTTTGTATTAGAGAGGTTAACACTTGTTCCATTTGAACCAGCTAATCTAGCTGACTTGAGGTTTTGAACATGGAAAACAGTTTTGCTGACTGCTCTGGCCTCTGCAAGAATTGTATCTGAGTTGCAAGCTCTTATGGTGTGTAAACTCTATTTTTCCACAGGGACAAGATTTCTTTGAGAACTAATCCTCCTTTTTTCCCTAAAAAGGAGTCAGAGTTTACTTTAAGCCAAACTATCCATCTCCCCATTTTTTTCTCGGCTCATAAATCAGGGAGAAAGGATACTCCATTCCTCGGATGTCCACAGACATCTTTGGATCATTGTTCATGTCTTTTAGGGCTATTAATGTTTGTTTTACTCACCACAACAAATCTATCCCAGGCAGGGTTAAGTCTCACTCTGTAAGGGCCCTGGCTTCATCTTTGGCTTTTTGGAAAGGGTTGGGTTCTAGAAGTATTCTTGAAGCTGCTTCTTTGCTCTCTCTACGTATTTTACAAAGCTCTGTAAGGTGATTTCTTCTCTAGGTGTAGATCAGGGTTTGCAAGGACCATTCTCCAGGGGCTTCAGGACTCTTCTCCCAAATGTAGTAAGTTAGGGTGTTTTACTCGTATAGCTAAGGCTACTGCAGCAGTGATCAATGTGATGAACGTAGTGCATTTGTAAGCATACCATAGCAGTTAATGTTCAAATGATCACTGCTGCACTAGCCACTTCCTCCCTCCATCCCCCTTGTTTTTTCGTGTTTATGCCAGGGTGTGGATATTTATTTTTTGTTCTTCCTAGCATTGTCCTTTCAGGGTTCAGACTCCCCGTTTGTTGGCAGGAATGCTCTGAATGGCTTGATGCCCAAACTTGTCATTTAGTCAGCTTAGCTCTAGCTACCAGACAGTTTGGGCTCGTGGGAGGTGCCCTGAAGCTTTGAAAGCTGGCCAGCTGTTATGTCTTTGGCAAGGTATAAACCATATAGCTAAGACTACTGCAACAGTGATCATTCGAACATCTACTGTTACAATAAGTTTGCTTACACAACTGTACATAATGCAGACAGCTAATTCTGGTGGTTGTGTTCACATATATGGCTCTAGTGCTAGTTTGGCTAAAGATCTTTGTGGTGTTTTAGACAATGATTTCCTAGCTGACACCAAGTGCAGTTACTTGGATTCTTCAGAATGTGAACCTGAGCACAAGTATTAACAAGGTTTCGCTTTTCCTGAGATGATTGTTCCCAAGTAAAATCAGTAAATTTAGCAATCAGCAACTACCCCAGAGCTAGGGGAGAGAGGACGTGACCTGATAGTTAATGAGAGAAAAGATGTTTATAAAGCTGCTTGCAAGCAAAGCTTTCCAAATTGCTGCACATTGATCAACAACTTGGTTTTGGCTCTCCCAATGTGAAAAAAAAAATAGAATTGCTGGCCTTTATCTTTTTTAGTAAAATTCATTTACTGGTTAGTAAGTACACTGCCTAGATGCCAGCAAAGAAGAACCCTAGACAACCTAAATGGAAATTAATTAGAAAAGTTAGAGAAAACACTGACTGCGAAGAATCCTACAGCTGAGAAAAAGCAGTTCAAGCTCCAGCTTTGGTACAAGACATGGCGTCCAGTAGTTTAGAGGAAAAAATAAGTCAAATGTGGTCAGAACTGATAAAAATAAATGGAACATTGAAGGAGTGTATCAACTCAAATAACAAAAGGCTGGATAAAATGCTGGAGACTTTAAACGGCTATACAGATGAACTGATAAAGCTGCAAAAGTCAGTGGTTGAAATGAAGCAAAGGTTGGCTGAGTATGAGACTACTCAGGAAGAGCTGTTTCAAAAAATAGTAGAGTTAGAGACAGAGCATGCAGAGGAAAGCTGTGATTTTCTGCTGTACCATAGAAACTGGAAGGAACCAACTGTATTAATTGTATGAAAGCACAAGTAAGTAACTGGGCTGGTATTGTACAGCAGGATTTGTTAATTAAAAGGGTACATAGTGTGTGTGCTCCAAACCTGGCCATGAAAAAGCAGCCAAGACCTGTATTAGTGAAGATGCAATCATATCAACAGAAAGAGTTGATCCTGACAAAACTGTGCGAAAAGTATTAAAAACTGGAGAATGTAGAGTGTTTCTGGAAAATGATTATTCACTGCACACCAGACAGAAGAGAATCAAATTTATCTCAGCAGACAGGGAATGTCGAGAGACAGGTGTGATGTTCAAGCTGCTGTATCCAGCTTTCTTCAGAATATTTTTTTCTTGGTGGATCAAAGTAATTTTTTCATGAAAAACAGGCTAAAGAGGAAATATGAAAGTTTGTTCAACAAAAAGTGAGCCATCAAACAGAAGGGGGCTTTGCTTTTCATTCTTCTGATAGTAATGCTTATGGAGAGACTTTACCAATGAAACCTTTTCCAGTGTTCCAAAAGAAAATGCTTGAGAGACAGAAGAGGAAGGACGGTAGTCAACTAGAAGAATGGGGAGTAACTTGGGCTTGAACCAGAGTCTGGAGTTGGAAGATGGAGTTGAGCAGGAAGAAGACAGCAAAACTGAAATTAGAGAAAAAAGTGAGAAGATAAAGTATAAGTCATGTTTGTGCAATATGACTTTACATGAAAATGTGGCTGAGAAAAGGATAGGGTTTTGTTAACTTTGTTAAATTTGCTGGGAGACTGATAGGCATACATCCCCACTTCATGGTCTTAATGTCTGGAATGGCACAAAAAGGAAATAAAAAAAAAGGAAGTAAAACAGTTTTTGTTGGCAATATTTGTATAAATCATTTTATGATATAAATTGCATGTTATGCAATAAAGTGTTTTCAGTGAGTGTTGTTGTGTGTTAAAGACACTAAAGTAAAAAAGTATTTTTTTTTTTCGTTAGAAATGTAAGCATTATGGTGTAAAAAGAGAAGAAAGGCTGGACAAAAACACATGTAAGTTTAATAGGCTGTAATGTTGAGCTAGAGATGTAGTGTACAAGTGCAATCATAATATATGTAGAGTTGAAATGTTTTACTTTTGTATAGGTGAATGTCTGGATTAATGTCATAGGCTTAATCTAGGTACATTTTTTCTGCCTTGTAATTATGTGAGTTTTAAAAATCAGATACCACAATGTAATGTTTTTTCTTAGCAAGTAATTGTTCAGCGTGAATTGAGGGGAACATTCTGTTCTTATGTTTCCATGGAAACCAGCTGACTAATGGTGAAGCAATAAAGAGGTCTGGACATTTTTTACTGAGAGAAACATAGAAATCAAAAAGTGCAAAGGCAAGCAGCTGAGTAAAAAAAGTTTGAAATTATTAGAAGTGAGTAAGAAATAGCAGCTTTTCTGGTAACTAAAATAATTTAATGCATTTACAACAGTGTATGATTTATCTTTGTTTAGTTAGGCAGTGCACTTTTTGTTTATAAGTTAATGTTTTCTGTAAGCATACAAGCTATTTTTCACATCAGGGAGGGGAATAAAGATAAGGCAAGAACTGACAGCCATTAATTTAAGTAGGATCAGAAACTGTAATATGCGCTTTAGCATGGGTTACCCTAATTTTAGGTTAGTTAATGCCTGTGGGTGCAGTTGTCAATTTAGGACAGTTGTTCCCATCAAGAACGTTAAACGTCATTACTTGAATGTTTACATAATTTAGTGTGTTTAAGTTAATAGGTTGTGGGGGTGTTCTGAGCATGTGTTTTTTGTTTGAGGGTTTTCATTAAATCAAAACGTCTAGTAAAATGGGACACTGGTTCAAATGGAGATGACAAGAAACAATTTAAATACTAAACCTAAAAATAGACATTTAAAAAACTGTCCTATATAATAGGTGGGAATAATACCTTTGTCATAATGACTATACTAAATATATTATTTTGGAGTGTGAATAGCCTCACAGATGTAGACAAAAAAGATAAGAGTACTGAATTATATTAAGAAATGCAGAGTGCAAATACCAGTGCTACAGGAGACACATTTGGAAAGAAGTGAGCAAATTAATTTGATAAAGAAAACATTTCTTGATGGGTATTCAGCAAAATATCAGGGAGAAATGAAAAGGGAGGTACTTATACTAATTACTACAGGAGCTGCAGTAGTGATAGACGAGGGGAAAAGATAATAATGGTAGATTTGTGGTAGTAAGGGTCTACTGGCAAGGGAGGAGAATTATGCTGGCATGGATTAATATTCCACTGCTGTTACAGATCTGAAGAAAATTTGGGGAAAAATAAGCAGCTTTCAGCAGGGGATATTACTCATAGGTGGTGACTGGTACTTAAATTGCAACAGTGGAGCTGTATCTGGGGGACCTAGAAGGGAAAATATTACAAAAGAGGTTTGATTTCTGAAGAAGTTAATGAAAATATTTTGTTTGCAAGACGTGAATTCAGCAGTAGAAACTTGGAGAGAATTTACTGTCCACAGTACAATAACTGGGCTAGACCAGACGTAATTTTTTTTACAGAAACATGTGCATTTAATTGAAAGCTTTAACATACATCCAGTAACTATTTCCGATCATTTACCAATGGCAGCTAAGATAAAAAGGCATGGTAATAAAGTAAAAATGAGACACTGGCACTTCCTCATGTTCCTGTTAAAAAAGGAATTTAGTGAATGGGTAGTAGAAATTATTCAAATATTATTAGGGAAGGTAGACATGTTGAGAAGAAGTAAGTGTTATAAAATGAAAGTGGAGTTTAAAAATAGGGTAGAAATAATAGAAAAAGAGGGATTGTTAAGAAGTAACGCATTGTTTAGAGGAGCAGATAAAGGTTAAGTTATCATGGAATAAGGGAGATCTCAAAGATCAAGAAAAGGTACAGATACTGAATGCTAAAGAGAAAATAATGCAGTATCTGCATTAATATGCATGAGTTTAGAGAAATTACTGTTATGCAACTGTATTTTAATGATAACTCCAAGCACCAAAACTGTTAGCACAATGACCTTGGCAGCAGAAACTCGAAAGAGTTGTTGCCAAGCTTACAGAGACTGTAACAAGAGAAATAACCAGAGATCATCTAGAGCTGTTAGAAATATTTCAGAAATTTTATTAAAATTTGTATGAAGCAGAGGAATGTGGAAATCCTTTATGGACGACTTAAGTATGCCATGGTTAGAAGTAGATGAGGCTGAACAATTAGCAATTAAGATAGTAGGAGATGAGACAAAAATAGTAATGTAATCAATCTGCAGGAAAGTCTTCATGAATAGATGGTATTCTGTGGAAGTTTGGGAGCTAGGATTGAAGAAAGTGATAAAGATCTGGAACATTTTGTTTAACAGCTTTTTAAAAGGAGGGGAAACGACATCCTGGAAGAAAGGTTGTGGTGACTGTAATACCTAAAGATGGCAAAGACCCATGAGTCCCAGCTTCATTTAGGCCCATTTCAATTTAAACCATTATTATAATCAGTTTGTAGTAGCTAAAAGAATGGCAAAGGTGCTGCCAAAATTGATAGAACTGGATCAGTGAGGTTTTGTGGAGGACAGGCAAATAATTGACATTAATAGAACAATGATGATCCAGAGGGAAGCTGAATGTAAGAAACTACCACTGTTGATGATAGGTCTTAATGCAGAGAAGGCATTAGACAGAGTAAGCTAGGGTTTTATGAGTGGGGCAATGGAAGCATTTGCATTCCCTGATGCAATAAAAAAGTTATTTAGGAGAATATATGAGGGATCAGAGGTAGTGGGAGGGTTCCTCTCTGATAACTTGCCTCTGAACAGAGGAACCAGGCAGGGGTATTCCTCTTTCCAGTTTGTTACTTGCATTATATTTAGAGTCATTGGCAAAGAAAATAAGTGACTCAGTAATTCAAGGATATAATGGTATGTTAATCAAGAAAAGTTGACCATATTTGCCAGCGATGTTTTTGTACCTGATAAACCCAGAAATGGACATTTCGGTGATGTGAAACATTCTGACACTGTTTCAAGTTTTTTTAGACTATGAAAATGAGGATAAAAGGAAGGCTATAGTTGTAAAATATGTACCCACACATGAAATGGTTCAGCAATAAGCATATTTATGGGAACACAAAATGAAGTATTCAGGAGTATGAGTTAAAAAGGATTTTGTTATGGAAGCTAAGGATATGTAGGAAGAGACTAAAAAGATAATACAAAAACTGAAAAATCTTGTTTCTGGATAGCAAGATACAAGCAGTAAAATGTTTTTATTCCCATTTAGTTTTATATGCAGATCAGGCATTTTTCAGAGGAAAAGTTGTGGACAGTAATGAACAGATATGAAGGATTTTATCCGGGAGGGGAATGATAGAGGCAAATTAAGACTTGGGTTATCCACGATGATTCATGTACCCAAGTTCTCCACAAACAAGGCATCTTCCTTCAAGGGGCAGAACAAACAAAAATCTCAGCCAAACTTAAGTCAGGGATCCAAAAGGAAATGTCAGGAAGATAATTCTTCAAAACCAAACAAGGGTTTCCTTTCCGAAAACAAATCTTCCTGGAAAGGAATGATTATGCAGAGTCTCTGATCATCCCTGCCTCCTTACTTCCTTTTTATTGGCTTTCACCAGGTTCTCTGTCAGCCCTGCAGCCTGGCTGCAAATCGTCTCAGACAAATGACTTTTGATAATAGTTTCCAGAGTATACACTTGGCAGTGAGTAGAAAATCCTCTACCTTCCCAGTGAAATTTCCCACACCCGTCAGACTAGGCAGAGTGGTTTCTTCCTGTGCTCCTTCACATGGCAGAAGCAGGGATCATAGAACTGGGGCCTGAAATAGACAAAGATGCTTACTCCACAGTCTTTTGGGACCAAAAAAGGAGCATACCTGAAGGTCCATCCAGGAGGTGTCCTTTCTGAACACCTTTGTAAATGTTCCAAAACTGAAAACTCCTACCTTACAGGTCAGTATTAACATTGCTTCCAGGTCACTGTTTCATTGTAACTCTAGATCTCAAGGATACTTATATTCCTCTTGCTCCCAGTTTCAGGAAATGTTTGAGGTTTGCTGTGTCTGGCTTACATTATCCGTTTTCTGCATTACCCTTTGGGCTGCTTACTGCACCGTTAGTGTTTATAAAATTGTCCTTTTCCAGTGATTGCTTATTGCAAAACATAGGCATCCATATTTTTCCTTATTAGATGACTTGCTGATTTGTGCAAATTCTGTATCCATATACTTGGGGCCCTTAGACAAGGTCACAGCTTTCCTTTCCCACCTGGACTTCAAATTGAATCCCTCAAAAGTCTTTCCACACACCTTCTCACCAAATTATTTTCCTGGGGGTTGTTTGAAAGAGTGAAAAGGACCCTTCCGGCCATTTTCTTGGATTTCTGTCTTCTGGATGTGACCTCAGCAGGAGAGTTCCTCAAAATTTTAGGCTTCATGGCATTAATAATCTTCATGATACCACTAGCCAGACTACACACGAGAAAAATTCAGTGGTACTTGAAGAATTGTTCAACTCAGCACCTTCATCCCTTGGATTTTCAGATACTGGCACTGGGATTTGTGAAACAGGAACTGCTGTGATGAGGGATTAACTGTCTCTGAATCCAAGACTTTCTTTTTCTCTCCAAAACCCAGTCCTTTCTGAACAGATGAACTATCCAGATTTTGCTTGGGGAGCAGTGTCCATGCAAGTTTGTATGCAAGGCTTATTGGGTCCTCAGGACACACCAAGCACAAAAACTTCATAAAGATGTTGGCAGTGATTCATGCCTTGAAAGTTCTTCACCACTTATGGACTTTAGGTCATCTTCTGTTGGTCACAGACAACACTACTGTGATTTGGTACCTGAAAAAACAAGGGGTGTGAAGGTCATACCCTCTTTGCCAGTTGGCAGTGATGGCCTGGGAGCTGGCTCTAAGTGACAGACTAAGCAGATTCTGGACCGAGATGAGTGGAAGCTCCATTCTTCCTGGACTTGATCCAGATGTGGTGAACACCTCTAACAGATCTGTTCACCACCTTTTAAAACAGACAACTAAAAAAATTCTGTTCAACATCATTGGAAGACAGACACTCTCTCATTCACATGGTTAGGAATGTTCCTGTATGCATTTCCACTCTTTCCAGTGATTCCGAAGGTGCTTCTAAAAATTCAGAAGGAATTACCAAAGGTCATTGTGGTAACCCCTTTTGGCCTAGGCAAAGTTGGTAGCCACTTTTAATGGAACTGACCAAGGATGGTTACCACGAGCTTCCTCTCAGACTGGATTTGCTCACACAGCATCAGGGGTGAATAGTTCACCTAACTTAGAGCAGTTGCAGTTAACAGCCTGAATTATTCTATTTTGATAACTTGTAGGCAGTTATTCCATGAGGATGTGCAGCAGGTATTAAAGCAGGCAAGAAGACCTGCATCTAGAAAGTAATTGAGTTTAAAAGTGGAAGAAGTTTTCTTGGTGGTGTCTAGCCAATAACAAAGATCCCAAAAGGGTTTTAACGCTTCTGATTTTGAAATAATTCTGTGAGATGATATGTCATATGCTTCTATCAAAGTGCACCTTGCAGCCATCTCAGTTTGTTTGCCCCTTAAAGTTACCCCTCTTCATCTCCTTTTGTGGTCAGTTTGAGAGGTTGATGTACGTGACACCCCCTTAAAAGAAATTTTTTCCCTGGGATCTCTGCTTTGTTCTTGCTTCTTATTGACATTGCCTGTTATGCTGATTTATGGTTCATTACTTGTAAGAGTGTTTTACTGATTGCTCTGGCATCTGCAAGATGAGTCTCTGAGCTGCAAGGTCTCATGGTGGGCCAACCCTATTTCATTTTACACAAGGACAGAGTTGTGTTATGCACTATTTGATTATTCATTGCTAAAGTTTGAGTTTACCGTGAATCAGTCTCCCAGTGTTCATTTCTGATCCAAAAAACAAGGGAGAAAAGATTTTACAAACCTTGTATTCACATAGGGAGCTCAGGTGCTATCTTAACAGAACAAAAGCCCTTTAGGATTGTTGAACAGCTTGTCTCCGATAATGGGGCTAAGAAATGTCAACCTGTCTCTAAGTAAACTATTTCTTGCACAATGGTCTCTTCTGTTTTCTGTTACTCCCACCAAGGTAAATTTCTTCCAGGCAGGGTTAAGTCTCACTAGATTAGGGACTTCAGTGGTGTATTTGAAAGGGGTGTATCCTAGAAACATTCTGGAGGCACAACCTGGTCCTTTGTTCATACTATCATGTAATGCTAGAAACTGGATTCCTTTGTATGGTTCAGAGCAGGCTTTGCCAGGACCATTCTCCAGGGGCTCCTTGATCTTTATCCTTCCACCTTCCAGGCAGGGTAAGTTTGGGAATCTACACAAAATACCCTGAGGTAGTGGGAATGTTGAGCAGGATGCAGTTGTGCATTTCCAGTGTGCCTGTAACAGTAGATGATAGACTTCCTCATTGCCTCAGTGACAGCACCCACCTACCATAACTGAGACTGTACATAGCTGAGATGGATTTCAACCTCTTGGATTCAATTAGGTTCGTAGGTAGGTACTAGGCTATCGGCCCAAGGGCCTATGTAAGCCTAGCCAACAAAGTTCCCTGGCTTACATCACCCAAGAAAGTTATTTTCCTGTGCCACTGTCAAGCAAAGACACAGAAGTGATCCCCGGGGTGTATTTCCTATTTCCCATCCACTCATCAAGATTTTTCTTGAAGAGTGCTAATGAAGAACTTTGCTTGATATAGATGGGTAGCCTGTTCCAGAGTATGGGAAGTATCTGGGACAGGAATCTATCCCTCCAGCATGTCCTGTTTATTGTGGTGACAAGGTTTAGGTCCCTAGAGCGTGTAGCTCGGAGGGATTGGGATTTCTTTAGGTGTAGCATGTCCAACAGCTCTGGGTTTGACGTAGCTTTATATGTTATGCAGAGATCACCTCGGAGTAGGCGATATGCTATGGAGTAAAGCTGGAGTTTTTTGAGGCAGTCAGTGTAGGGCATTTGTTTGAGGCCAGTAATCCTCTTTGTGAAGTACTTCTGTGGCCTTTCCAGCTGCTGCAGATGTCTTGTGAGGTACATTCCAAAAGGGGCGTTGTACTCTATAATGGGTCTAATGAATGTCGAGTAGAGGGGAACAATGACCTCTTTTTTTTCCTGGATGAGAACCCTTTTATGATGAGGTGTGCCACGTAGAAGGTGTGACTATCAAAGCAGAGATTACTGTCCACCTGGGTCCCAAGGTCTCTTATCACACATTCGGTGTTGAGTAGATTGCTGCCTATGTGGTAGTTCATGGGTACAGAGTTTTTACCAAAGGGGATGACACTGCCCTTTTTGGCATTGAGCTTGAGGCCATGGCTCTGACACCAGGCATCTGTCTCAGCGAGGCCCTTCTGTAGGATGTCCACATCATTTGGGGACTTGACTATGGCTCCTAGTTTGCAGTCATCTGCGAACTTCGTTAACCAGAGGCCTTTTGTGTTAGCCTGTACTTCAGAGAAGTAGATACCAAACAGGAGAGGTCCCAGGAAGGAACCCTGTGGTACTCTACTTGTCACTGCTTTGAGGTCAGATTTGGAGTCTGCAACTTTTACAGTGTGGGTTCTGTCAGTGAGCCAGTTGGCAATCCATCTTGTGACGTAGGGATTTATACCTAGTGTAGTGAGTTTAGCTATAATTCCAGAATGGGGGATGGTGTTGAAAGCCTTGGCGAGGTGAAGAATAGGCTGTGTGAACCACCTTACCCTCATCTACGGCTTTGGTGACTGCCTCAAAGAAGTCAGTCGGGTTCAGGAGGCATGATCTGCCTTTCACAAACCCGAACTGGGTGGGATCCAGAGTTTGGAGGTTACCAATGTCTTTGTTTATGAGTTCCATGATGATACGTTCCATGGCCTTGCAGACCAGGCTTGTCAGGCTAATAGGTCGATAGTTCCCGGGATCAGTGGTGGCTTCCCCTTTGTGGAGTGGGATAACTGTTGCTGTGCACCATTCAGTGGGCACAAAGCCTGCTGCGAGGCTATTATTGAACATGGTGCTTAAGTGGGGAGCCAGTTTGTTCTGAAGTTCATGTAAAACGCAGCCTGGGATGTTGTCCAGTCCCATGGATGCTGTGATTTTGGCTTTAGAGAGTGCAGCTTTTACCTGCGTAGTTGTGATTACAGGGACTCTGCATTCTTCCTGTATAGATATGGGCCCTTTGGGGGGGGGGGGTAAAGTTAGCACTGAACCTATCTGCCAGGATGTTGGCAATATCAGTTGGTTCTGTAATTTTCGTGCCTTTGTGCTGTAACTCAGAGCAGATCTGGGTGTTGCCATTGAGATTCTTGACATAGCTATAGAATGCTTTGTGGTGGTTGTCTTTAGAATTAGTGGCAATTTTGTTTTTGTAGCTAGCTTTGGAGGATCTTATAAGGGATCTCAGCTTCTTACTGAGGCTGACCAGGGAGCTCCTCCACTCATGGGATTTTACTCTACTTTGCAACAGTTTCTTCCTTCTGTTGTACAGTTTGTTTATGGCAGGGGACCACCAGAGTGGCTTCCTTTTTTTGGAGGATAGCACGATCCATGCACTAGTGTAAGTGCTTATAGAGTGCATTTGTGTAGAATTCAGCAGTTGCAACTGTATTGTCCATCTGCATGGGTGTCATGAAGTTCACCACTTCTGTATTAAGAAGCATGAAGTTGGCTTTGGAGAAATATTTTACCGTGATTTCCTTAATAGTGAGTGGGGGCAGGATGCAGATATCTAGGATGATTATCTTATGGTCGGATCTGACGAATGAGGAGTTGACTTCAGGTGTGGAACACCAGTCACTCATGTTGGTAATGACTAGGTCTAGGATATTGTTGCCCCTGGTGGGGGTGTGGATAAGTTGATCCAGGGCATTGGAGTGTATGAATTCCAGAAAGCGTTGAGCTAAAGAGTTGGTACACGAGTAGTTTTCCCAGTTAATGGTGGGGTAGTTGAAGTTTGGTGTTTGGTTGTACCCTAATATTTTCCAGTACATCAAGAAAAGAGGAGTGGGAATACTGGGGCATGGTGGGGGATATGTAGCAAGTTAAAATTTGAATTGCAGTTTTGCCCAGAGTTAGTTGCACTTGGATAACCTCGGATGCATTATGCTGAGCAACTAGCCTGGAGGTGTGGATATCCTTAATGAATATGGACACACCTCCACCTTTGGTGTTTCGGTCCAGGTTACATGGCCGAAAAGTGTGGTATGAGTTATATAGTGCAGGGGTGCTCTCTGGAGCCTTGAACCAGGTCTCAGTCACTGCACAGATATCTATGTTCTCCATTTTAAGGAGTGCCTCAAGTGAGTGCATTTTGAGATTTAAACTTCTAGCATTGAGTAGCATTACCCTCAGTTTTTGCTTGCCTGTTCATGTTACGGTGGTGAATTTGTTATTTGAACCTTGCCTAAAAAAGGCGCTATAGGGGCAGCAAGAGCCTTAGCCAGTATAATGAATCCCAGGGGTGACAGGTGCAGGCCATCTGTGGCAAAGCATCGTGGTCTGTCGACCATGTCATTCCAAGCAGACAGATACTGGATCCCCTTAGAATGACACCAAAAGCTTAGCCAATTGTTGAAGTCAATCATTTTGTTCTTGTACTGCAGTATCATTCTGGGTGATGGCAGAATGCTACTCAGGGCTAGGGTAATACCTGCCTGGGCTACAAGATCGGAGAGCTCTTCCATGTCTCTCTTCATGTAGTCCAGGGAGGTACGTCTCAGGTCATTCACACCAACATGGACAATGACAGAGTCATGTTTGTACTTGTTGTGGAGTGACTTGAGTACGTGGGTTATGTGTCAGGTCCTGGCACCCGACAGGCAGCTGACAGTAACCTTCTCCTTGTTTAGCCTGGTGAGTGGGACAGTGTGCCTGACTGTAGAGTCACCTATGACTAGTGTGTTGGGTACGTTGTTTTGCCGTATTGGCTGTGGTTGAGTGGCACACTGAGTCTGTGGGCTGTGTGTCATTTGGATTGTGTTGGGGGATGGAGGTTGCTTGCGTTTCTGCTTTGGATGCCTCTGTTGCTTAGACAGATTATTATTGAGAGCCTCCGCAAATGTTTTTGTATTACTATGTGTGGATTTTGGTAGTGTAGATTTAGTGAGACTATGCGATGAGTGTGGTGTGGTGCAAATGTTTATCTTCTCCTCATGACTGTCAAGTTCAGTCTTGGTTGGAGAGAGCTTTACCTCCAGTTTGACTAGATAAGTGCATCTCTCACAGGTTGTAGTGTTGGGTGGTAGGAGGAGAGGGTTGTCTGTGTACATGAAGTAATTTCTACATTGCCTCAAGATGCCCAGATTCATCAGATAGACAGGAGAGAACACTGGGAGCTGACCCTTGGACATGCCTGAATAAAAAAATATTTTCCTCTAGATAAGTGAAGAAAGTGAGTACAAGAGCTGTTTTTCTCTAAGCAAGTGAGAAAATTAAGTATGGAAACTGTTTTCCTCTAGGTAATGAGGAAGGTTGAGTGCTATAGTAATTAGTAGCTTATTTAGTGCTTACAAGTTCTGAATAAGTGCTGAGCACGAATAAACAAATTTAAGTGCAAAAACTAAGAATCTGTATCTGCACTAGACTAGTTACAGGACAGAAACAAGTGCAAATGCAGGCTTTCAAATCAGAAAGTTGAGAGAGATGGAAGAGATTGCCCAAACGGCCAATAACTACAATTTCTGGGCCAGAACCACTCCTTATGTGGTAGGCAGGTTACCTAGTGCTTACCACTCCCACTGATAAGCTAGAAGGCTTCCCTCCAGCACAGAAAGGCTTGGGGGCTCAGAAGCTTACATACAGTCCTGGATACAGCATATCTGTATCTGGAACACTAGTTACAGGAAAGGTAGGAAACAGGCTTACAGTTTTGTTGGATTTGTTTTTTATGTGGTATTGTGACTGACTGCGAATTTACTCTTTCTGGATGATTCTGGCTTCAGGTACTTTCCTCTCCTTTTTTGTGGAAGTAAAAAGCCTAAGCACAGTCTTCTGTGACAGGTGTGGGGTTCCTCCTCAAGGTATGCTCAGCCAGTCAACTTTCACAGGAAGAGAGAAGGAAGGGAGTCTCTCTTTAAAAGCTTTGCCATTAGTGGGATATCTTGGCAGATAACCCAAAATGCCATTGAGGCAGTGAGGAATTGAAATATCTTCTGTTGTGGGTAAGTAGGACTTGAGCAGCTATACTTCCCTCATCTCTTAATCGGGCATGTAAGCTGCTGGGCAAAAGATAGTATGTTAAGAGAAATTAGAGCATATGTCAGCATCTGGCCTAATGATTCTTGTAATCGGATTTAATATGAGGAGAACCCAGTAGTACTTTGTTTGGCTTCACCTTCAGCTCTCCTCCTTAGTAAATTTTGTCCTTCCATCCCTCAGAAAAGAACTGATCTGGTGTAAAACACTGGCTGTCCCATGTTTGTTACCCCATCCAAGGCAAACTCTCACATCACATACATCACTTAATTTGGGACCCTATGTCTGCTGAAACAGCAGCAGCATTTTAATCAAACACTGTCCAGAGTCCTGCTATTCTCAGTGACACATTGATAAAGGTACATCTGTCAGCCATACTCACTTGCATGTCCAAGAATCAACGTCTTGTTTTAAATTCCTTAGCCAAGCGGTTTTTCAGCCTTCCTGGAAAACATATCCTCTCTTCTTGGGACTTGAATTTTGTATTACAGAGACTGATCCTTGCTTTTTCAAATGCATTGTAAAAGATATGTTTAAATTCCTGTCTTTGGAGGGCAGTATTCGTAATGACTGGCACATTGCAGCTCGAACACACTTCTGGCTAGAGTGTTAAATGTACTCATTCCTGTGTGATATTCCATAAGGATAGAGTTTGTCTAAGGACTAACCCCAGCTTTATTCTGGAGATAACCAGTCTGCTCAGTTACTGATGGTTTCCTCCAATCCTTGGGAAGGAAGAGAAAGAATTTTGCATTCCCTGGATATCTACAAGCAGTTAAGGTACTGCATGGAGTAGAAGTAAGCAGTTTAGGAGAAGAGATCATTTGCTTGTATCCTTCTAACCAGGGAAAAAAGCACCTTGTTTTAGTGAACAGATATGTCAGACTTATGTAACCTGTTCGTACAAATTAGCAAAAAAAAAAAAAAAAAAATGGACATTTCAGTGACAGCCCATTCCACTGTGGTGATATGTAGCTCAGCAGCCGCCTTGAGTGTGCATCAACCCAGTGCATTTGTGAAGCAGCTGTGTGTATATCCATCTACACTTTCATTAAGCATTCTAAGCTTGACGCTTTATCTAGGAACGTGGCTGGCTTTGCATTAGCTGTCCTAAAGATCATCTGTTAAGCTACTATCCTTTATCCCTTGTGTAGCTCTGGTACTGTACTGTGTATAAGGAATCCTATTGTGCTTTCCTTTGATGAATATGGTCCAGTTGTGTATGCAACTTAATATAACACATTTTGAAGTGGCAGTTCTCTACTGTAGTCAAGGTTCTGTCCATCCTCACCTAAAACAGTCACCACCTAATGTAAGTCATTTGTAAGTAAAAGGAGGCTTCAGAGTTACCAAAATCTGAAAGAACAACTCAGGCTTGCCTTATTGTACCTTCAGTCCTCATAGTTACACGAATGACTTCTTGATGGAATGCATTCAGACATTGGGTGGGCTGTCCCAGCACAAGAAAGGGACCATGAATTAATGGAGTGAATGTTGTTCCCTTATACCGTTAAATCAGTTTTGACATAAGTGAGGAATTGAGCTCTTGGGGACATACAAAGGGAGCTGGGATAGACGATCTGTAAGTCAGCTGGCTTTTTGACATATTCTTTCTGTAAGGAATACTACTGAGGGGGTTATCTCCTACTCAGACATTTACTGTTATGACAGTTTGCACACTCAGCTATACTTTTTCTCCTCTGCTACAAGAGTAGCAGAACTGTGGAATAAATTCTGCTGTATTTAGTGAAGTCAGGGTAGCCTAGATAGCCCTATCTGGGAGACCACAGCTAACTTTGGTAGACCATCCCAACCATCTACTGCATCAGTTGCTTGGAAAGTGGTTGTACATCTCTGTCCCTTAAAGATTAAGTCATGACGCATGCATTTGTTTGGGCATAGTAACCCAGAGATTCCTGTTTAAATCTGACCCCCCTTCTCTCCCTTGCTCAACTCTCCCCACCCTAACCCCCAAAAAAGACAAACGAAACCACTGACAAAGAAGGTGGTATTACAACTGTTGATCAAAAGAACCATCCAACCTTTTCCCAAAATGAACAAGTTGTAGGTTATTACTTTTACTACTTTTAGGTTGAGGAGGAATAGGGTTTTCATGCATTTCTGGAGCTCAGCAGTTTAAAATTTCATATGTCCAAAGAAAGCTTTTGTGTGTGCTCACTTCAGAAGATTCTTCCCTTTTTGTTTATGGGTATCTATTATACTGGCGTTGGAACTTCAGGGTGCTTATCTGCATGTAAAAATATGCAATACGGTCAATAATGATCTTGCTTTGAGAGGATAAGTATAGCAATATTGAAACATTTTGAGTATTCACCAACAAAGCTGCATCTGGTCTGGCCATTTTTTACATAAATGTCTGCTCCATCTGTGCATGTCAGTATATTGCCCATGCCATTTCTGGAAGTCGCATTTGTGCTCTTGTGGTCCCTTGCATACTTCTCGGCCTCCAGAGAGTAGAATCAGGGACAAAATCCCTGATATAATTGACCATAACTTACTTTTTAACAAATTAACTAAAATAGGCAATAGTGATGATGCAAAACTTTGGTTTGTAGGCTTCTTCTCCAATAGATACTTCAAAGTAAAAGTAGGCACCACCACCTCTGAAACAACTCCTCTTATGAGAGGAGTCCCCCAGATTTCCACTTTAGCCCTTCTGCTGTTTTCCATATTTATTAACAGACTCTCATCTGATCATTCTCAAATATCTCTTAATTCTTCGTGTAGATGACATGGTCATCTGCAGGTCAAACAGATCCCACTCTGTTACACAAACTCTGCTATAGAATGACCTCCAAACCTTCATCCAGTGGTTATGCCAGAAACTTATTACTCAATCCATCAAAAACAAAAACAGTGCAATTTGGAACCATCCAAAAAGCAGCTAAAACACCCTCCTTCCTTAATATGAAATATGTTAGCAGTACCACCGTAGACACTTTCACATCTTTCAAATACCTTGGCGTTTGGCTAGACCAGTTTCTGAACTTCCAATTACACATTCAAAACATCTATAAAATAATCAGCACATTACAGTTCTGGATGTGCAAGTTGTCACCTCTTCTGTCCAAGCCAGCCAAATCTGCCATAGGCATTATCTCCAATAAAATCTGCAGGTTCAGTGCTAACTCTCCCAATAATGAACACCAACTGCCTGTCACTGAAGTTAAATGGCTCCCAGTAGTTTTGAGACCCAACCTCTTACTAGAATAACTAATTCACAAAGACCCTTTCTCCTGAGATATTGTGCCCTCTCACTCAGACTTTTCACCAAACCCTCCACATGTAATCTCAGAAGTGTCTTTCAATATCAACCCACCCAACTAACTTTAAAAATTAAATTTATTGCACTGACCTTGCATTTTCCATGCTAGTACCTAAACTATGGGACTCCACTTTTCTCTCAATTCAAGACATCCAAAAGTACTCAGACTTCAGACAACAAATCAAGGAATACCTCTTCACCTAAAAAAGTGCAGCTGCATTTACTTTGGTCACATTATATGAACTCACCAGCTCTCTCATACACCCCTTTATCCTTGTTTCAGCCTTCCTTATCTTGTTATCCCCTTATTTCCTCTTATTCATCCTACATCCCTCTTCTCTTTGCATCTCTCTCAGACTTCTCTTCCCTCTGCATGCCTCTCACCTTTTCAGTCTTCTCTCCATGGTATCCTTTCCTGCAACTGTTAACTATTTTCACTTGCCTCTTCTAATGCTTTCATACCTCTCTATATAAATAAATGCTGCTATCCCTGTAGCATAACCCATCGCAGTCATTATGGCTACACCTTATTCATAAAGCTCTTTTTTTTTCTCTTCTTTCGGCTTTTTCCCGGTTAGGGGTCGCCACAGCGGATCACCTGTCCGCTCATGATTGGCAGTGGAGTTTTACAGTGTCGAGTTGCCAGCCCGGCACCCAACCTTCCGCAGAAGGCACACACACAGAAGCACTCTCACCTAGGGCCAATTTAGAGTGTCCAATCCACCTACAGCGTGTCTTTGGGATGTGGGAGGAAACCGGAGCACCCAGAGGAAACCCACGCGACCACAGGGAGGACATCTGCTAAGCATAATTCCATTTTTCCATCCATGTTTTGACATTGCAAACTGCTTCTTGGACTAAATGTTGTGTATTTTTGCATCTGTAAATTTGTATATATAGTTTTTAGCATATCCTTGTGTCTGTAAATACATTCCAGGCTGTGCCTGCAAATGGACCATTGAGATCAGTGTACTAACCCAGTAGACAAATATAAGTAAATAAAATAATTGGCCTTTGCCTTGCTTTTCTGTGCAGTGATCCTGTGCAGTGCTTACTCTTTTGAATTTCACGTTTGGTCTTTTTCCTGCCTGAAAGGTACACATGTAAAGCTTTGTTTTTTTTTTTTTGTTTTTTAAAATATGCTTTGATGATATTTATAATTCATTGTTGCAGTACTGACTCTTGAGATTCCTACTTGCAGAAGTCCAATGGATCACCCATTTTCCAGAAACCTTCACCTTTCCTCCTTTCTGCCTGGTGGACTCTCTCCCATATGGCTGTGACATCTGTAGTATAAGGGGGTGTCTGACGTTGCCATCTTCATTTCTCTCTTATGTTATCAGGCCACTGTTTTAGCATAAATCCAGACTTCCAAAACCACAAAAGACAGACCCAGCTCTTTGACAATTATGTAAAATCTGACCAAAAAAAAAGAAAAAACACCACTCATGGACTTCAGAGATATAGTCCAAACTTTACTTTAGAGCTTCTGTTTAGAAAATAAACAAGGACTTCATCAGAATACATAAAATACACTACAGCCATTAAATAACAGTGCAATCACTTGACCACAGCTTGTATTTTAAAGAAACAGTACTTAAAATTTAAAAACAGCACATAAAAGTTCATTTAACAATGTAAAGACATATAAATAACTACCTTAAAAATATATTAATAGACTCAGTCCATGAAATTTGTCTGCCAGAGGTCATAAGTGCTAGTTGATTACCTTCATGTCAGTCTACTCTTGAAGTCACATCCCCTCATATCCAGAAATTCTTAGAAATAAAAAAATAAAACTTTATATAATCTGTATAGTTATTAGTATACTTGAATATCGCATCATTCATATTTTTCTTTGTCATACACATGTTCTTTAATCTGCTGTGATAGGGTTCTTGCTTTCATTTCCAAGTAAAAAGCAGGGTATGAGTCTGACAAATAGCAACATAAACAGCCTCCTTGGGACTTAAAATGATACTTAGCTACAGTTATTTTACCCCTTATGTTTCAGTAATGTCCTCTACAGACATTACATTTGCCACATTTATATGTCCCATTGTTTTTCACAGTATAAAGTTCCCTAATTAAAAACACTAGCATTTTGCAAAGTATGTTTGACATTGTCAGAATTTTTGGAAACAATCTTGGATGTCCTTCTATTCTCATGTTGCAGTATTCTCACTGTGGGATCCTCTGCCTCAGGCAGCCCAAACGTCTGGCTCCTATGCAAAAGCTTAAGCCTGGTTTCTGTCAGGTGCATGGGACGTCACATGCAGGGCCATAAACCATGGGCCTTAAATGTGACGTCTGCATGCACAGAGCTCAGAACGTCTCTACAGCAGTCAAACATCAGCTTGATCACTCTTCTCCACTCTTAAGACGACGTCTTCAGATAAGTACCCCATTGGGGAATTTTTTTCTTTTTTTTCTTAGGTTGCTGTTGCTCCCTTTTAAATAACCAATATCATCTAGAAGGGCGAAATGCAAGTGCGGCCGCCAGATTCTGCACAAGGATTCTCATGAACATTTTATTGCTTAGGCCAATCCCACGACCATATGACCTGTAGCATTTGCCAGTCGTTCGTCCCTAAAACCCTTCCCAGTCATTTGTCAGTCGTAAAACTTTACATGGAAAACCAACAACTGAAGCGTTTAGCCCCAAGGATGGAACCCGAGTCGGACGCCGAGGTGGAGACACCTAAAAAGAAGGCCAAGGTCGCAAGGCCTACTGTTTCTCCCCCTCTGACATCAGACATTCTGCCAGCTACCAGTCTAGGGCCTGAGAGACGTCTGGAAGAACTGATGATTTCATCAGATACCTTTGTGGAAACCGCCCTGAATCTCCAGTTGGCCCATCCACTGAGGTCTCTCCAACATCGGCTTCAGCTGATGTCTTGGGGGAACCGGGCTTGACCAGACAGCCGCCCACTGTGCTAGAAAGGGACTCTTCTCCCACAGGCCAGACGCTGGATCTTGGGCCTGCTCCTCCACAAACTACCACTAAGACTACTCCTCTTAAGAGGAAACAAAAAAACAAGCATTCAACTACTTCTACTGAAGACCAACCACACTGGCAAACATTTTCCCAGTCTTTGGTACAGGCCATTATGGCTTTTGGGCCCTCAGCTTCAACTGCTCCTACCTTGCCTGTTCTTAGCCCTAAGCCAGCTTCAGCTTATTCCATTCCCCCTACTCGAACTCAGGAGGAAGACTCCTCTTTTTCCTCCTCAGATGAATCTTTGACCTACACATCCCAGCTAGCCTCTCTCCTGGACTGCAACTCCCCAGATGAAGACTCTTTGGAAGGAGACTCCCCTCCTGAAGATATTTCTTTTGGGGAGACAATTTCCAAAATGAGGGAGTATTTTAAATGGGATGCCATGCAGATGACTGAGGTTCAAAAGAGGTACTTTGAATTGCTTCAGGTGGAGTCACCCTCCCCTTCTGCTATCCCTTCTGTGATTCCAGCTTACATGGATGCATTTGCTTCAGCCTCCAAGACCACTGAATCACAGCCCCCCAGCTCCCAAAAGACCTGACAGGTTTTCTAAGGTCTCTGATGACCACAAGTACCTCATTAAGCCACCTATGACAGCAAGGTCATGGACAGACTGGGGAAAAAGATTAGCAATGTCATGGACAGACTGGGGAAAAAGATTTATACATCTTCCATGCTAGCCTTCAGGGAAGTCAAGTATGCTCTAGACTTGGTTTCCCAGGTACTTCATTGCTTTCTTCCCTGCCTGACTCTCCTAAAAAAACACAGGCAGCATCTAAGCTGTCTTTAGCATCACAGGTTGCTGGACATTCTATAAAGTGCAGCTATGATGCTGCTGAGGCTTCCACCAGGTCAGCGGCCTCAGCCTGTGTTCTACACAGGTATTTCTGACTCAGGCTACAGCCACTCCCTGAGGACTTTAAAAGCAAAATCTTGAATACACCCATAAACAACAAATTCCTGTTAGACAAACAGTCTACTGAAATGTTTAAAAGCCTCTAGGAAAAAGTAAAGAACTTCAGGACCTCAAACATTTATTGGTCTCACCTATTCCTAAGTTTTGCAGAAACTACCCTGCTAAGGCCACCTTTGTCAGGAGGGCTCTTGCCCCACCCTCCTCCTCTTCCTCTAGGCACAGGAAAAGATCTAGAAAGGGTCCTTCTCCCAGGACAGCCTCTTGTCAACCCACCCCCAGGTAGCACTTTCCAGATAGAAACAACAATACGTGACTGCCTAAGCCACCCTCCCCTCTCCTCCTGCCTCTCTCGCTGTCTACCCATTTGGCAAAAAGTCACCACAGACCGCTGGGTCTTAACAGTAGTGGAAAAAGGGTACTTTATGACCTGGCAGGAAAAGCCCCTACCACAAGGCATACCCTTCCTGCCAAAAAAAAAAAAAAAAGCTACATTTAATCCCCCAGATCATCCAAGATCTACTCTCACAAGGGACCATAGAAAGGGTCCCTTCAGGCCAAGAAGGTCAGGGCTTCTACTCCAGACTTTTCCTAGTATCACAAAAGGATGGTCCTTGGAGGCCCATTCTGGATTTGTCCCTACTAAACCCATTTCTGAAGGTCCCTTCCTTCATAATGTTTTCTCCTCAAATCCTTCTTCCACTATTGGCCACATTGGACCTAAAGGAGCCATACCTCCACATTCCCATTCAGCCAAACTACAGAAGGTATTTACATTTTTCTGTACCCTCTTCACACTTTCAGTTTACTGCCCTGCCCTTTGTGAAGACCCTTGGTGCAGTAGATAAACCAAAGTGTCTAGCCCCAGCAGTAGCCTACTGCCGAACAAATGGCATACAAATTTACCCTTACCTGGATGACCTCTTCATTATAGCAGATGAAAGTACTCTCAGGACCCACTTACAATTCACTATGTCCCTACTTCAAAGCTTGAGGTTCACCCTCAACCTAGCAAAGTCCTCCCTTGCCCCAACCCGAGACAAAACCTTCTTGGGCTGCAGGATAAAAACAGACTTGATGAAGGCCTTCCTTCTTCAGGACAAAGTCTACTTCCTACCCATGGTGTCCTTAAAATGTCATTCTTAATTTGCATGTCAAGTAACAGAAAGCTCAAATTCAGTTTTCTAGCAAAAAGTCTCAGATTTAAGTGTTTTTGGAATATCAGCTTTTGCTGAGAATATATCCATAAGATAAAAGGTTGCATTGTTCATTAGTAAATACTTCAGTGAGATTAAAAATCAATGACTTACCTGGGCTATTAAAAGTCTTGCTTAGGTTGTTAGATGAACAAAGTTGTTTTGCCCTCGTCCACATCTCTCGCTGCCGCTCTTTCCCTTCCTGAAAAGTCTTATTCACAAAGTCACTGGGGGCCAGATTCCATTCTGTTGCATCCCTGGGAATGGTTTGTGGTCTCTGATCTGTAAGCTGTTCTGTGGTTCTGTGTTGTCTTGTCCCTTTTGGGCTTCTCTTGTGAATCATGTCAAGCTTCTCCTTCTTATAAAATAGCAACCACTTGGTACACCACTGGAGTTAGAAGAATGGGAAACTGTATTACCAAAATTAGCATTAGTATTAGTGTGGTGTTGGGGAAGAGGGAAGGTGAGCCCTTTCCTGCATGCCTCTCAGTCTCCGTTAGTCTTTTTTTTTTTCTAACAGTGATTGTTTTAGCCATCACTTCTAATGAGATGAAAATATTCTCATAGTCTTCTTGCAGAGATGGGGAAATCAATAGTCACAAATCCATTCATTTAAGTCCCTATTTTTGTTATTAAATCTAGAAAGAAGCTTTTCATTATTGACATTAAAATTCTTTTGACCTCCATATAGATTGGATCCTTGATGGACTGGCCATTAAGAAACTTATGTAAGTGTAGCCTTTTAGGTGCTAACTGAAAAACTGCACTGTTCAAGATGCAAATTTTCATACGTGAGGGATTGTTTCCTCATCTTTTTTTACCTGAAGATTTAAGTAGTTTTTTGATATATGGAAGTGGAGTCATTAAAGCCTACAGTATTGCTAAAAACAAAACCAACCCATTCCATTAGCAAGCAGATAATAGGCTTCTATAAAATCTGTGTAATGGTATAAGAGCACATATTATCTGCTGGTGGAAGGAACTGATCTCTCTTCAAAGTTAGGTCCAGAAGGGATGGAAAAAGGAAACGCTGTAGGAGGTGAAATAGAAGGAACAACAGTCTGATCTAAAGACATGGAAGAATGCTCACTCCTATGTTCAGTGAACAAATCCTGGCAAGAAATAACATTAAGTTGTGGCAAGAGCCTCTTAATCCTAAGGGACATAGTCATTTGTTTCATTAGGTTGCTGCTGCTGCTGGGAACAAAATGCAAGGTAAGCTCCGATAGTTCAACAGCTGAAGTACCACTGTCATCTGCCATGTCAAAGCAGAAGAAAACTTCCAAAAACACACAAAATACACACACACACCCTTAACAGTGATATAAAATCAGGTAAAAAAAAAAATACTACTCAGAATCATTACAGAGATGATCCAAACTTTACTTTAGAACTTCTGTCCAAAAAAAATTAACAAGGATTTCATCAGAGTACATAAAATGCACACCCCAGCCATTAACTCCTGTAGTAGTCACACGACCAAAAAAATCACTTGACCACAGCTTGCATTTTAGGGACAGTACTCTCATTCCGCGGTGGTACAGCGGTAGTGTTGTTACCTCACAGCAAGAAGTTCTCCCGTTCGATTCTCGGCTTGGCTTGGGAGTGCTTTCTGTGTGGAGTCTGCATGTCCTCCCCGCGGTTGGGTAGAGTTCGAAAGATATGCATGTGTAAATGGGCGTGCCTTCGTTGAAGGTTGGGCGTCGAGCTGGCACCTCGGCGTTTCGTAAAAATCTGCTGCCAATCATTAGCGGACCAGAGTTCCACTGTGGCGACCCCTTACCGGGAAAAAGTCAAAAGACAAACAACAACTTGAATTTTAAAAAGATGCACACGAAAGTTCATTTAGCAATGTTAAGGCATATAAATAAGTAAATACACCAATAAGTTAAAATGTAAAATTTAAATTTAATCAATCTCCTACTTTTTAAAAAACATTTGATAATAAAGGATTCATTTAATGCAGGAAATTTGTATGCTTGAAGGTGTAATTGCCAGTCGGTTTCAGTCACCTTCACCTCCTCTCATATCCAGAAGTTCCCAGTCAAGAATAAAAAAATTGAAGCTTTTTATAATCTGTACAGTTAGTAGTTTGCATTCTTCATTCTTTTCTTTTATATCTCATATACTTGTTCTTTAATTTGCTCTGATTTGGTTGTAGTTGTCATTCCCACATAAAAAGCAGGACCTGACTAACTAACAGCAACATAAACAACCTTACTTCTCAACTGGTAAGATTGTCACAGAATGTCCGATGTTCTTCGTGTTTCACTGTTGCAGTCATCACACTTGGGTTATCCTATCTGGGGTAGCCCTCAGTCAACCCAATACCAGAGGCTTAATATTTCTGCATCGGTTGCTGTTGCTTCAGGACTGATGTCAGGTCGTCAGGGGTATAAAAACAGGCAGCTGACACCATTACATCAATCTTTCTTGCCGAGGAGCCCAAAACAGAAGCAGTTCACACGTGTTCCGGTCGGCTGGTACCTGTGTTTTTGTTTCCGAAATTGAATCATCCTGAAGTCTTCTAAAGCTAAGTACCCTGTTGGTGATCCTTTTTTCTTGCTCTAACCAATGTTAGGAAAAGGTAACAATTGTCTAGCCTGTGGAAAGCAAATACCACACCGAGATTTCCATTCTTACTGCATCACCTGTTTAGGCCCAGACCACGACGTACCTCGCTGTTGGTTTTGTGCTTTGTTCAACGCCTGAAATATTCATCGTCGGGCCCTTATTGTAGCTAAATACTTTCGTTCTCGATCTCCGTTTTCCGAAATTGCTTCGGTAAGCCATCCGACTACCGGTCTTCCGAAAAAACGTAAGGATAAAGACAGTGAGAGAAGACCGCACAGGTCCAAAACTGCCGACGATGCGTCTGTTAAGCTAGTTCGCAGGTACTCAGTGAGATGCTTTTGCAGCCCCTGATGCCCACTTCGATGGATTTGCAGGCCGCTACTGAGACCCGTTTGGAGTCCGGTATACCGCAAGACTCTTCTTTGACTACGGAACCTGCGCATGTCTCTACTTTGGATGGGTCCGGAGACGCTTTGTAGGCACCAGCTTTTGAGGAAGTTTTTCGCATTACCGATATTCGACACCAACCGACGACTTTTTTCACGTCTCCAGTTCTTTCTAAAACTACCAAGTTTGTAAGGCCAAGAGTACGAGCTACGCCTAAAAAAACCAACGACCCAAACTCAAGCGCCTGCTTCCTTGCCAGAGTCTCATATGCTTAAAATGGCAGAAGACCTGATCGTGCTGATTAGGGGAAGCCAGCCTTCCCCTGCTAAAAGAAAGAGACTTGTCCCCAGCAGCTTTATCTGACCAAGAGTCTGATGACTCTGAGGTTTCTGAATATGAAGACATGCCCTTATCTGCCTATGTGGATTCAAATGCAAAGAAATCCATTCCTTCTTTCTCCCCTCAAGAGGATTTTTCTTTTGGTGAAACCCTACATACTTTAAGAGAGCATTTCCACTGGGAATGCCAGAATTATCCTCAGTCCAAAAAGAGACTCAGGGAATTTTTAGATTTACTACAGCACGCAGACCCTTAGCTATCCCTCCTGTTCTGTATGTTGTGGATAATGTCTTTATGGAATCCAGTCTAACTCTTGATACTTTACCCCCTGCTCCAAGGAAACCAGACAGGTACTACAGAGTCCCTGACTCTCACACATTTCTCTTCAAAAACCCTTCTGCTCACCTAGAGGTCATCTCCCAAGGACCTAAAGGAATAAAAGCAACTACAGCTAAGAATCCCACCCCTTTAGACAGGGATTCCAGAGCTTTAGATAGATGTGGTAAAAAAAAGTATACACCTCTGCAACTCTCGCCATTAGAGCATTGAATTGTCAGTTCCACATGCTGAAATACCAACAACATACTATGGAACTTATTAAGCAAAAATTATCTACTTTTCCTGACTGTGCAGAAAATAAAGAATTACAGGAGCTTGCGTTCTGCAAGCCAGGTCAGCAGGCATACCCTGCAATGTTGATGCCCTAGAAGCATCTTGCAGGGCAGCAGTCACAGGTTTTGTACTTAGAAGACAAGCCTGGCTTAAGGAGCAGAGCTTGCCAGACCATGTCAAATCAAAATTATTAGACGCTCCTCTGAACAAGGACAATCTGTTTGGCACCAAAGCAGAAGAGGTTTTAAAAAAGATGGAAGAAAAGGCCAAGTCTATGCAGACAGTCAAAGATTTTTTGCAAGTGCAGCCTCCAATATTTAGTAGGCATTGCCACTCAAAACATTGGTCCTTTCCAGCCCCCTCAAAGTCATCTCAAGCTAGACCCAGGGGAAACAGGCCCCCCCCCAGATTACAGTCTCAGGGTATGCAGAGATCTAAGCAATGGAGTACCTCCACTTCTAAAGCAGGGAGTGCTAAGCCACCCCCTTACGGAAAGAATTCACAATGACTTCTCAACTCCACTCCTCACCTCTGCCCAATTGCTCGTGCCCCTAGGCGGACAAATTGCCCACGTTGCAAAAAACTGGATCTCCATCACCAACGATCGATGGGTCTTCAACATAGTATCCCAGGGGTGCAAATTTTATTTCCATACGCTGCCAACCCCAAAAGGGTTCCCACACCTTCCTCCAAACCAGTGGGCAGTGGCACAAAACCAAGTTCAGTCCCTGCTCTCCATAAGGGCAATTCATCCTGTTCCTGCAGAACAGATAGGCCAAGGTTTTTATTCCGGACTTTTCCTGGTACCCAGAAAAGAGGGCACCTGGCTCCCAGTCTTAGATCTATTCAGTCTGAACACCTTCCTGGTGATACCAAAATTCAAAATGCTCATCCTACAGCAGCTTCTCCCTATTCTGTCCAAAGATGCCTGCTTAGCCACCCTAGACCTAAAGGAGCCGTATCTGCACATCCCTATCAGGGACTCCTTCAGAAAATATCTACGTTTCAGGGCAGAATCTATGCATTATAAGTTCTTTGCACTTCCCTTTGGGTTATCCACCGCTCCCAGAGTTTTCACAAAATGCCTGGCTCCAGCCATTGCCTATTACAGACAGAGAAAAAGTCATATATACCCTTACTTGGACGATTGCCTGATTCAGGCAGACAGTCAAGAAAAGCTGTTGCAACACCTGACATTTATAAAGTACCTGCTAACCTCCCTGGGGTACACTATCAACGAAAGGAAATCCAAAATAGTCCTCAGTCAAAAAATTGTATTCCTGGGAACAAGCTTGGACAAGCATCCCAGATGGCACTCCTTACTCCAGAAAAACAAGCTTATCTGACAGGCTACTTCGCTCAAATGGCCACCAGAACCCAGCTATCCGCAAGGAAAATCCTGCAGGCTGTAGGGTTCATGGCCTCCTGCATTCTACTAATTCCATATGCCAGACTGCATATGAGAAAACTTCAGTGGTACTTAAAAAATCTTTGGTGCCAACATTCTCAGGACCTGGAAATTATCATACCTATAATACCTTGTCTAAGGACAGAGTTTCTTTGGTGGGCAGCAGCATGCAACCACAACAAGGGGCTTCCCTTTACACAACCCCACGCCACCCAGACCCTAACCACAGATGCATCAGACTATGTCTGGCGTGCACATCTGGACGGTAGGTGCATTCAGGGCCATTGGAGCCCAAAACAAATTCGTCTGCACATCAACCCAAAAGAGATGCTAGCTGTTCAGCACGCTCTGACAGCTTTCAGATCCCTACTTTCACCAAGGCCCCTTCTAATACAAACCGACAACACCACAGTGATGTGGTACATCAACAAGCAGGGGGGAACCCACTCTTACCCACTCTGCAGGCTAGCCATGACCTTGTGGAACACGGCCTCAGCTATGCATATTCACCTGCAAACTCAATTCCTGCCAGGCATACAAAACTCTCTGGCAGACAACTTAAGCAGAAATCTCCTAGACCCATATGAGTGGCAATTAGACCACAACACCTTCATCCTTCTGACCCAGAAATGTGTACCCTGAAGGTGGATCTATTGGCCACCCCCTACAACCACCAGCTCAGCAAATTCTGCACCAGGGTACCTCACAGCAAGGCCCGGAAAGTGGATGCCCTATCCTTCCAGTGGGCAGACCATTCAATCTATGCATTTCCCCCTCTGCCTCTTCTTACAAGAGTATCACTCAAGATAAGGCGGGAAAGACTAAGGGCAATCCTGATTGCCCCAGATTGGCCACGCCAACACTGGTACCCACTACTACTCGGTCTGTCACCGGTGTCACCATGGCACCTACCCCAGATCCCAAACCACCTTACTCAGCAGGAGGGACAGATCTTGCATCCGCAATTGCAAACCCTGAACCTTGCCGCCTGGCTTATTTTTTGAATTCTCCTCCAGTATCCAGCCTAAGCAAGCAGGTACTGGATGTCATATGTGAAGCCAGAAGACCTAGTACAAGGAAATCCTATACTGATAAGTGGAAAAGGTATTGTTGCTGGATTCACTCTAAAGGAGCGGGTACAGCACAGCCCTCCTTAGCTCTAATCCTGGATTACCTAGCAGACATACTCCACAGAGGCCTGTCCCTCTCTTCCATTAAGATCCATGCCTCTGCCATGTCTGCTCATTACAGCACTGAGCCACCTCTCTTCTCTCACCCTCTCATCAAACAGTTCCTGAGAGGAGCTAACAACTTAAGGCCACCAAGAAGAGCCCCCACCCCTACGTGGGACCTTAATTTTGTGTTGGAAAAGCTCATGCTTACCCCCCTTTGACCCTGTAGCATCAGCAGAGTTAAAATTCCTCTCTCGGAAAACAGCCTTGCTTCTGGCCATCATTTCAGCTAGAAGAGTGTCTGAGCTACAAGCACTTAGGGCTGTGAAACCTTCATTATTTTTCATGCTGACAGGGTCTCTTTTAGGCCTAACCCTACTTTTATGCCTAAAGTGGGTATCCAGTGTGGCTCTCAATCAATCTATCCATTTGCCCACCTTTTTCCCTAATCCTCAAAATAAGGGGGAAAGGATCCTGCACTCTTTAGACTTGCACAGACAGCTCAGATTCTACCTGGATAGGACTAAGCCCTTCAGGAAATCTGACCAGTTACTAGTCAGCTTTGCACCAGGGGCAGAGGGCAAGGCTATATCAAAACAAACCATCTCCTAATGGATAGCACACTATATCCATTTCTGTTACAAACACCATGGGAAACCACCCTTCAAGGAGTCAGAACACATTCCACTAGGGCAACTTCAGCCTCTACAGCCTTTCTCAGAGGAGTCCGTACCAGGGACATTCTGGAAGCTGCTACTTGGAGTTCTCTTCATACCTTCACCAAGCATTACCACCTGCCTAGCTTCTCCAAATCCAGGGCGGGCTTTGCAACAGCAGTCCTGCAGGGCATACTAGCCAGCCCCAACTCTTCTTGACTGCCTACACCCATTCTTCAGCTTTGGGAATTAACCCGTGTGTGATGACTGCAGCAGTGAAACACGAAGAACATAGTACAGTTGTGTACACTTACCATAAATGTAGATGTTCGAGTGTATTCACTGTTGCAGTCCTGGTTTCCCACCCTCCAGCTCCTTTCTCTCTCTCTCTCTCTCTCTCTATTTCTCTTACTCACTCCTTACAGGGCTATTGGTATTTACTTTTTACTGGTGGTATTTTTCCACTGTAATGTAGCTCCCTATTTGGGGGCTCTTGCCATTTAGGGCAAGAAAAACTGATGTAATGGCGTCTGCTGCCTGTTTTTGTACCCCTGACGATCTGACATCACTCCTGAAGCGACAGCAACTGACACAGAAATACTAAGCCTCTGGTGTTCGGGCCGACTGAGGGCTATCCCTGGCAGGATAACCCAAGTGTGATGACTGCAACAGTGCATACACTTGAACATCTACATTTATGGTAAGTGTACACAACTGTACTTTCTGTTCCTCATAAAATTTGTGGTTTTCTGGCAACTCATTGAGGAGTGAAATCACTAAACAATAACATGCATTTGAATGTCAGACTTCATATCCTTCAGAATCTCCATGCTGACACAAAGCCTGTTATCCAGCAACTTTCTAAGTTTTTAAGATCAGTGTTTCAAATCTGTCTACATTTTGAGCCTTTGTCTCCCCAATGTTTTTGGCTTTGTTTATTTGTAGTTCTTGCACCTAGAAGTTGAGAGGTATGTAACAATTCCCTGGGGCTTGACTAAGTTGTCATACTTATGTTCTGGAAATTAATGGTCCTTAAGTTGATCCACAGGCATTACAGTTGTCACACTTGTATGTCCCATTAATTAAAGTACTGTTGTTTTGCAAAATATGCTTCATTGCCAGAAGTTTTGTAAACAACTTGTGTTTGTCACCTGCAATGTTAGCCAATTCATTATTTGCTAAGAAAAATGTCTACCAAGACCTCTGTAATAGCACCAGAATCAACTGATATGTCTAAACAAAATGTTTTTCATGTTATAATTTTCTACCTGATGAAGACCCTCTACAAATCTTGTTGTAAGGGGCTTGGTAACCGAGAGTTATGTTTATATGTAACTTCATTGCCATAACATTGAGAAATTATCTTTTATTTCCCCTGTTGAAGAATTATGTCTTCAGGCAGCCAGATTTCCTGGACTTTTAAGTCACTTAATACCATTTTTTTTTAAGTAGGAGGTTGATTAAATTTTAAATTTTAACTTGAATTTATTGGTATATTATTTATGCATTAACACTGTTAAATGAACTTTCTTGTTTGTGGTTTTAAATTTCAAGTATTGTCTCTCTAAAGTGCAAGACGTGGTCATGTGACTTTATTAGTCATGTGGTTGTACTATGTTGTTTAATAGCTGTGTTGCGTGTTCTTCTGTATTCTGATGAAGTCCTTGTTTACTGAAGTGTTTTCATCCACAAAATAAAGATCTGATGTCAATTTTCATTCATTCCTCAACGATTGGGTTTGGATCTGACTCTCTGATCTGACTCGGCCGCTTTTTATAGCTTGTTAATACTGGAAACTCTCAAGTTCCCCCCCTTATCCATAATGCTCTGGTACCCTGCTATACCTCATATCTTGTTTGCCACTTTCTCGTACAGATGTGTTTGCTGTGAGCTCTTGAGCTTTAGTGTGGTTTCTTGTCAGTTAAGTAAAATAATTATCTTTATATTACTGTCCTTGCCTTTTCTCAGTATTCGCTATATATTCCTCCCTTATCCTATACTGTTAGTGTAATTCTAACTTGCCATTGTTAGTAATTCCCTTTTCCCCTTCATTACAATGCCCTTGCGGTAATTTCTCAATTTACCGTAGCTGGTAATTTTTCTCTCCTTTCTTTTTTTTTTTTCTTACTTTTATAAAAAAAAAAATCCTGTTATTCTTTGTACTATAATTTCTCAGGATCCCTGAAAATCCTTCAGGATTTAAAAAGAGTAAGGTGTGTGGGCACAAGATTCCGCTTTCAGATGCACACAGTTCATATGAATATTGTTTATATCCTGCTCATTTAAAGGTACAGTGTGACATTTGTAAAGCATTTAACCCACTGGCTTTAGTAAACCATAAAAACAAGCTTATTCTGTAAGATCTTCTGCCTATGACCTTCTCAGAATCATTAATCTGAAGTTGTTAATCTTCTTCCTATTCATCACTGATGGGTTCGGTTCCGAGCCCTCGGAACCAAGTCGGTCTTATACCAAGCTTGCATGCACCAAAAACTCTCAAGCTCAGCTGCTACCTACAATGCCCTTTGCTCAGTCACCCCAGATCTCGTTTGCCACGCAGCCATATAGCAGCGTTTCACCGAGCTCTCCAGCTAAGTGCTTTTTTTCTTAAAGATTTAATAGTTTGAAAAAGTTTTTTTCTTCCTTATAACTTGTTCTTGATGTTCTATATTGCTACTGCTCTACCCACAGGTATTTCTCTCTTACCATTGTTGGTAATTTCTTGGTATCTCTAACTTTCTACCTTTACGGTATCTTACTACCATTGTTGGTATGTACTTTTTTTTCTCTCCTCCACTTCCTCTCTCTGTCTCTTGTGTGTGAGAGTGTTTTTGGAATGTCTGAAAAGAAGGGAACTACGGGATTTAAACACTGCTCTTCTTGCAGTGGTAAATTACTGAATAGTGACCTCCGTGAGGAATGTGTTTACTGTTTGGGGGTTCTGCATTTGTCGGCGAAACCCCCTTGTGATATCTGTGCTAGTTTCAGTCAGCAGATGCTGAATGAATGTTTTAACAAACTTATTTTAAAGGGCCTGCTTGCTTCGCCTTTCTCAGAGTCCGTTTCTGCAATGGAGGTCTTACCCCTTCCAGCTTCGGATAAGAAACGTCATCGATCGGACCCCTCTTCACCGGTCGGTGACAGAGATAAAGGTCATAAGCACAAGGCCCATAAGTCATCGTCTGAACACCATACTGCCTCCTCGGTGCCGAATACTACATCGGCTGCAAGCTCGGCTCCAATAAAGTTTACCGAGGTAGCCTCATCAGCGCCCACACCGGCACTGACAGTTACGGCACCACCTACGTCTTTGATACCAATCAGTATGACGTCTTCGATACCGACCAGTATTTCCATTTTTTTTATCGGCACCGACTTCTCCCATTTCGATCCCATTATCGGTTCTGACAATGACTTCGGAACTGCTCCTATCGACCCTATCGGTTCCGACAATGACATTGGAACCGTTCATATCGTCCACTCCTGTAGTAACTTCTGCTCCGAGCCCTTTCACAACTCCGACCATACCGTTAATACCTGTTGCAAAATTGGAATAGTCAGTGCCGTTCTGCGACACATCACAGACCCGATACTCATCCATTGCGGACTCGTTTGCTGGACAAGCCTGCAGCCCCTTTTTGGACCGGTCCGACTCCCCTTCAGGTGCGTCGGTGAGATCCACCAGGAGTTTTTCCGAATTGGATGTGGTGAGACTTTTTGATCAGCTGCTGACTGCTAGGGGAATCTCAAATCCGCCTAGACCCTATCTCACTCCTGGCTTTGGGTCTATTTCTCCAGCAACCCCTACTTGCTCTCCTCCCTTGTATCCCTCTGTTCCAAAGCTTATCTACCCAACTTATAACAGAGGAATTCCTTCCTTGGTGCCGACAGCAACTCTTTCTGAAGTTCCGAGATCCCTTTGGGTGCCAGTTCCGTCAGAGCCCACCCTTTCTCACTCTCACGCTTGGGATATTGAGCCCTCGGTCCCGGTGTCGGTTCCGACAGTTTTGTCGGCCCCGATTTCAGAGCAGAGGGTGTCTACCACTCCAAGCTTGATTGAGGCTCCGTCCCCGGGGGCAGACCGTCTGGAGCGGGGTGTGACCCTGGTACTGAATCAGTCTTCTTCGGTTCCGGGCTCCCATTCGGGCGGGCCCACTTTCCGGGTGATGGAGAGGGCTCTTGCTGCCAGAATCCTCCATAGTTACTTATTCCCCCAGTTCCCTCTGAGCCGCAGCTGTCAAAGTTCACCTCCCCAGTACTCCCGAAAGTGCAAGGCCCAGTACAACCCTGTTCAGGGCATTTCACTTTCTGAGTCTTCTTCGGATGTTCCCACCGAAGAACCCTCTCGGAAACGGGTGTGTAAGAGGAGACACACGGACTCCCCAGAGGAGTCACTCAGAGAGGATACGGACTACGATGATGGGGAAGAGTCCCCACGGTCACCCCCTGATGATGACTCCGTCGTGGACATTATGGAGATCTTGAAACAGAGGGGTGACTGGAAGTCTTCAACTCCTTCCTCAGAGGAATCCGTATTCCTGCAGGCCTTTTGCTCTCTGCCCTCTACTTCTTGGGTGACCCCCCCCCCCCCCCGCCGATGAGCTGGTTGAGCTCATCATGCAATGGGCTTGGAAGAACCCCAACTCCGTTGAGGCCATCCCCAGGAGATCAGACTAAGTTCTCTCCCCTCCAGAGGGTCAATCCCATTGGTCCAGAGGTTTGCCAGTGGACGCTATGGTGGTGGTGGCTACCACGAAAAAGGACCTTGCAGAAGAGTGTCCTGCTGTTCACCTGCCCAACAGAGAGTCCTGGGCAGTGGACAGGTTAGGCAAGCGAATCTTTGTGTCAGCAACCTTCGCGATTAGGTCTTTATGGCCCAGAGGCTCTAGAGAGATCTTATCTCTGAACTCTCCGGAACTCTCATGGGTCAAGTACTGGATGGAGCACGAGATAAGGTTGCTTCCCAACTTGCCACCCTAGAATCCATATCTAATTCATTTATGAGGTTGCTGCCACATGCGACCAAAGGAGCAGCTAGAGCTGCGGGTGCAGGCATAGTCATGAGACGTCATGCCTGGATGCGCATCTGTGACCTCGCGGACTCCTTCAAGCCTTCCTTTCTAAATGCCCCTATCGAGCCCTCGGCTCTGTTTGTTGCGAAGGTCAAGGATACACTAGCCAGGTGCGAGCAAGACGGGAAGACCTTGTCTGCCGTTGACCTACGTTTTTCCAAACTTCCGCGTTCATTCTCCAGGAACCAGAGGAGCGGAAAAATGTGGCACAAGAAGTCTCAAGGTCCTTTCCTATACTCACGTGGTGAGGACTCCTCTAGCGGCATAGGGAGTGCCAATAATGGAAGATGCCCCTTTCAGGGCAGGGGGGGTCCCCGGAACCACGGCTCCAGAGATTCCTTCTCAGGTAGACCATATCAGCGCTCCTGAGGCGCTGCCCGATTGCTTTCTTCTGGAAGCAGTCGAGGCATGTTTCTCTCTGCACCAAGATACCTGGCTGTCCTTTACGAATGATCAATGGGTGCAGAGAATCATAACCAGAGGCTACCATATTCCACTAATCGCCTATCCAAGACCTCCGAAATCCCTTCCCGATGTTCCACCCAATCAAAGGAAGGAGGCAGCTTCCAGTCGGCCAGAGTTCCAAAGTCGTGGTCCGGCGTTGGTTGCTATCGCTTCTTCCCTGACGTTAGTGCGCCAGGGGTATATAAGATGCATCCAACGCCATTTTCTTCTGTCTTTCTTGCTGCGCGGTGCCCGAAGCAGAAGCAGTTCGCAAGTGCCGGTCGGCCGACACCTTAGATTTTCAAAGTCGAATTTCAGATCCAAAGTCTTCAATAAAGCTAAGTACCCCATTGGGGAAACATTTTTCTTGCCTCAGACCGATGTCAGAAAAAGTTAATAATTGTATTTCTTGATGGAAGCAAATACCTCATAAGGACGTCCACTCTTACTGTATTCCATGCCTAGGCCCTGATCACGACGTCACTAGTTGTCGGTTTTGTGCTAGATTTAACAAACACACTATAAAAAGACGTTTTGATTTCGCTTTGCACTACTTTGGCCGAAGGTTCAATTGTACTATGCCATCGGATCAACCGACGACCTCAATACCGAAAAAACGCAAAGACAAGGATAAAAACAGGCATCCGAGGTCCAAAACTGACGAAACCTCTTCTAGGCCAGTCGCTGGTTCTCAGTGAGGCGCTTTCGCAGCCCCTGACACCTGCTACCTCAGAGCCACAGGCCACTTCCGACTCCCACGTGGAGACAACTAGGCCTCTGGAAACTCAAGGTATTGGGCCTACGGAAACTAATCCCTCAGATCGGTCCGGAGCCACTGAGCAGGCATCTGAGGGTGTTTTCAGACCTTCACAACTTACCATTAAAACAATAGCCAAGACAAAGGTACCATTAAAGACAAAGAAACAAGTACAGCATTCTCCTGGACAAACCACCATGCCTAAGAAACAGATGCTTAAAATGGCCGAAGACCTCATTACTCTAATTGGGTTCCCATCCCCCTCCTGAGAAAAGGCCTAGGTAGGATACAGACTATGATTCCCCTGATCAGGTTTCCATTTCCTCTGATTCCTCTTCAGACCAGGGATACGCTCTACCCCCCTATGAGGACTCTGATGCTGAGGAATCTATCCCTTCAGCCTCTCCTCCTGAGGATTATTCTTTTGGGGAAACTTTGCATACCATGAGGGAGCATTTCCATTGGGAAAGTCAGGATTACTCAGAATCCGAGAAAAGGCTCAGGGATTTCCTTTTATTGCCCAGCACAGGCCGCTGGCTATTCCGCCTGTGCTAGACATTGTGGATGATGTGTTCTCTGAATCTAGCTTATCTCCTGATTCTTTGCCCCCTGCTCCAGCCAAGCCAGACAGGTATTATAGAGTCCCTGACTCTCACAAGTTTCTTTACAAAAACCCTTCTGCAGATCCAGAAACTATTTCCCAGGGTCCAAAAGGGTTTAAGGCTTCCATTGCAAAAAATCCAGTACCCTCCGACAGAGATTCCATTGCAAAAAATCCAGTACCCTCTGACAGAGATTCCAGAGCTTTGGATAGATGGGGAAAGAAAGTATACACTTCTGCAACTTTAGCAGTAAGAGCTTTAAATTGCCAGTTTCACATGCTTAAGTACCAACAATATTTAATGGCTCCGTTAGAACAGAAAATGCTTGCAAGCTCAGAAGCTCATGATTGTAAAGAAATGCAGGATTTATTGCATGCAGTTGAACAGGTGGGAAAACATACTCTCCATTGTGGTTTTGATTCTTTAGAGGCCTCTTGTAGAGCCGCAGTTGCAGGTTCTGTGATTCGAAGACATGCTTATTTAAAAGAACAGAGTTTACCTGATCATGTTAAGGCAAAATTATTGGATGCTCCTTTACAGCATGATACCTTGTTTGGTGTTAAGGCCGAAGAGGTGTTAAAGAAAATGGAGGATAAAGCTAAATCTATGCAAACAGTCAAGGATTTCTTACAGGTACAGCCACCTCGGTTTAGCAGAAATTGGCCAACAAAGAATTGGTCCTTTCCAGTGTCAGACAGGCCACAGAGAGGCAGATACAGACGCCCAAGAGGCAGATCTCAACCCCAAGTTTCAAGCAGACAACGACAGTGGGGCACCTCAACCCCAAAAGGAGGTGAGGACAAGTTTCAAACTTACAGGAAACAGTCACAATGACTTTCCCCTTCGTATGCCAAGCACGTCCCTTTTGAAAGCCCCTTAGGGGGAAAACTAGCACTTTTTTCTCAAAACTGACAAACAATCACCCAAGACAAATGGGTTTCTGTATATTGTGTCTCAAGGCTACAGGTTTCACTTTCCTACTTTACCAAGGCTAAAAGGAATGCCAGACCTGCCACAAAATCAATGGGCAGAGGCACAAAAACAAATTTCAGCCCTCATGCACATGAGAGCTATTCAGAAAGTACCACAACAAGAACAAGGACAAGGATTTTACTCAAGACTCTTTCTGGTCCCCAGAAAGGACAAGGCCTGGAGGCCCATACTAGACCTTTCAATTCTGAATACTTACCTGGATATTCCAAAATTCAAAATGTTGACATTACAGCAGCTTCAACCCATGCTGGGCAAGAAGGCTTGACTTGTTACTCTGGACCTCAAAGAGGCATACCTGCATGTCCCTATCAGACAGAATTGCAGAAGATACCTCAGATTCAAAGCTGGTACAATGCAATACCAATTTTCTGCACTGCCCTTTGGCTTATCTACTGCGCCCAGGGTCTTCACAAAGTGCCTGGCACCAGTAATTGCATTTTGCAGACAAAAAGGAATTCAAATATATCCATACCTGGACGACTGCCTCATTCAAGCAGAGACAAAGGACATTCTTCTACAGCATCTGGCATTTGTAAAAAGGTTGCTAATTTCTCTAGAGTACACAGTAAACTAAAAGAAGTCAAAACTAGTGCCCTCACAACAGATTATATTCCTGGGTGCCAGCTTAAATACAACGGCCCAGATGGCTTACCTCACGCCAGACAAACAAGTTCAACTAACTCATTATTTTCAGTTACTGGCAAAAAAGTCCCTTCTCCCTGCAAGAGAAATTCTGCAGGCCCTGGGATTCATGGCATCCTGCATACTACTAATACCATATGCCAGACTGCATATGAGGAAATTACAATGGTACCTAAAAAGTGTTTGGACTCAACACTGTCACAGTTTAGAAGCAGTAATACCAATGATTCCCTGCCTACAACAGGAGTTTCAATGGTGGGCACAGGCATGTCACCTAAACAAGGGTCAGCCTTTTACCCAACCCACAGCCAGGCAAACTCTAACAACAGATGCTTCGGATTACGCCTTGGGAGCACACATGGCAGGAAAATGCATTCAGGGCAAGTGGACCACAGACCAGATGCATCTTCACATCAATCAAAAAGAGATGTTAGCTGTTCAAAAGGCGCTCACAGCTTTCAAGGATCTTCTGCATCCAGGGCAATTATTACTAAAGACAGACAACACCACAGTAATGTGGTACATAAACAAGCAAGGGGGCACTCATTCTTATCCCCTATGCAGGCAAGCCATGACCTTGTGGAACACAGCTCTAACATATCAAGTTCACCTGCAAGCACAATTCCTGCCAGGAAAGAAAATTACTCTGGCAGACAATCTAAGCAGAAATATCATGGACCCTCACGAAGGGAAAATGAATCCACAAATCTTCAGCATGGTAACGCAAAAATGGGGATGCCCAGACATAGATCGTTTTGCCTCCCCACCCCACTGAATTGCCGACTACAAAAATTCTGCACAAGGACTTATCACAAACAAGCATGGGAAGTGGATGCTCTTATGTTCAGCTGGAAAAACCTAAAAGTTTATGCCTTCCCGCCACTGCCTCTCTTTTCAAAGGTACTCCTAAAAGCCAGACAAGAAAAACCACAGATTATCCTGATTGCTCCGGACTGGCCACGCCAGCACTGGTACCCTATCTTAAGGAACTTGGCTCAAGGCCCACCATGGATTTTGCCTCAAATTCCACACCTTCTGACTCAACAAAACAATCAGATCCTGCACGGCCAGCTCAAAACCCTAAACCTGGCTGCATGGCAGATACATTAGTCAAACAGGCAACATCTCTCTCTAAAGCTGTTATGGATGTCATTTTGGAGGCCAGGAGGCCGAGCACCAGGAAAGCTTACTCAGAAAAATGGATGAGATTCTGCGCCTGGAACCAGGCTCAAAGCCTTGACCCTATTGTTCCAAACATTCCTCAGATTTTACAATACTTAACTGAGATGCTGGACAGAGGCCTATCCTTCTCATCAATTAAGATCCACACCTCTGCCATTTCAGCACATTACAACACGGATCCTCCTTTATTCTCTCATCCCTTGCTAAAGCAGTACCTCAGAAGGGCTAAAAACATAAGACCACACCAACTTGGGACCTCAATTTCGTTTTGGAAAAACTGACCCTACCACCTTTTGAGCCAGCCAATACAGCCGATCTAAAATTCTTATCATGGAAAACAGCTCTGCTCCTGGCAATAACTTCAGCACGAAGAGTCTCAGAGCTACAGGCATTAATGGCAGTGGAACCTTTCATAATTTTTCATCAGGACAGGGTTTCTTTAAGGACAAACCCTACCTTTATGCCAAAGGTGATATCTAGTGTGGCTCTTTACCAAACCATCCATTTGCCAACTTTTTATCCAAACCCCCAGAATAAAGGGGAGAAACTGCATTCTTTGGACATACACAGGCAGCTACACTTCTACTTGGACAAAACAAAAGCTTTCAGGAAAACTGAGCAACTGTTTGTAGCATATGCTGCAGGATTACAGGGCAAGGCTATCTCAAAGCAGACTATATACACATGGATAGGACACTGTATTCGTTACTGCTACACACAGCATGGAAAATCAGTCCCAAATACCATTAGGCCACATTCCACCAGGGCAACAGCCACTTCAGCAGCCTTTCTCAGAGGAGTACCTACCAAGGAAATTTTGTAGGCTGCAACTTGGAGTTCAGTGCACACCTTTACTAAGCACTACCACCTGCCTCTTTACTCTAAATCCAGAGCAGAAATTGCCACTGCAGTTCTGCAGGGCCTCATAGCCAATCCTAACTCTTTATAGACCAGCCACCCAACCTTAGCTTTGGGATTCTACCCAATTGTGATGACTGCTGCAGTGTAACATGATGAGCATAGTACAGTTTTGTACCTACCATAAATATAGATGTTCGAGTGTTCACACTGCTGCAGTCCAGGTTACCCTCCCTCCATCCCCTCTGAACTAGCTGGACTTATCTATACCTTTCTATCCTATACAACCTTTGTGGTGTATTTGCTTATAACTGAAGGTATTGCTTTTATTTTATATGTATATTTTTCATTAACAATATGTATTGCCTACCTATTGGGGGCACCTGACATCTGGGGCAAGAAAAACGGAATAAAATGACGTCGGATGCATCTATATACCCCTGACGCACTGACGTCAGGGAAGAAGCGACAGCAACCGATGCCGGACCAAGACTTTGGAACTCTGGCCGACTGCGGGACCGCCTGACGGCAGGATAACCCAAGTGTGATGACTGCAGCAGTGTGAACACTCTAACATCTACATTTATGGTAGGTACAAAACTGTACTTTTCTCATCCTGCCCACAGGCTTCAGAGACTCAGGGCACAAGTTCAGGTGATACTCTGCCAAAGCAAGGTGTCTGCAAGGGAGATTCTTCAAGCCTTAGGATCTATAGCAGCAGCCATCCCCATAGTCCTCTTAGCCAGACTGCACATGAGATCGCTACAATGGCTCCTTCAGGCCCAGTGGATACCCAGTCTTCACCCCCTGAACTCAAAGGTTTTCATCACCAACATTTGCAAACAAGATCTCCTCTGGTGGATGCGTACAGACGAAAATATTTGGTGTCGTCCCTTCCAGGTTCCACAGCCCAGTACCACGGTGACCACGGATGCTTCCCTGATGGGGTGGGGGGGCCACTTCCAGGGAAAGTCAGTCCAAGGCATGTGGTCCGATGTAGAGGTCAGATGTTCATCGTGCATACAGCTGCAGTAATCACAGATGGGTTCTCGGCCGTCAGGCGGTCCCTCGGTCGGCCGAATTCCAAAGTCTTGGTCCGGCGTCGGTTGTTGTCGCTTTCTCTTCTGACGTCAGTGAGGCCAGAGTATATAAGACACAGCCGACACCATGTTCTCCAGTCTTTTGCCAGAAGCAGTTCGCAAGTGCCGGTCGGCCAGCTCCTGAATTACGAAAATTTTGGAAACCAAAGTCTTCATTAAAGCTAAGTACCCCGTTGGGGAACCTTTTCTTGCCTCAGACCGATGTCAGAAAAAGTTAATAATTGTATTTCTTGTGGGAAGCAAATACCGCATAAGGATTTCCATTCCCTCTGCATACCTTGTTTAGGCCCAGACCACGACGTCTCGGACTGTCGCTTTTGCGCTACCTTCAATAAACGCACTATTAAGCGTGGGGCGGAGTTCGCCCAACACTATTTTGGTAAAGCTTTCGATTATAAGATGTCGTCGGACACTCCGACTACCGTTTTGTCCAAAAAACGCAAGGAGAAGGACCGACATGCGAGGCCCGCGGTCCCCGCCGACACCACGCCAAAACAGGCTACACGTGGTCCGGTTCTCAGTGAGACGCCTTTGCAGTCCCTGATTACCGACGACACTCCTTTGGCGGTGTCCTCTGTACCCGAGACCGCTGGGACCTCGGCCCTTTCCCAGACTACAACCACCGAAGCCTTTGCTAATGTTGAGCCTACTAATGTGGACAGGTCCACCTCCACCCATGGTGTCTTTAGACCCTCATCTTCTTTTTCTATTAAGGCCTTTACTAAATCCAAAGCAGCCAGGCATCCCAGGAGGCCTGTTGCACAGGGCCCATCCCCAGGTCCCATGCCTAAAAAACAGATGCTTAAAATGGCTGAGGATTTAATTACTCTTATCAGAGGTTCTCAACCCCCTCCAGACAAGAGACCCAGAGTGGAGGAAGATTCTCCCTCTTCTGATCAGGGATCCATTTTATCAGAACATTCTGATGTAGAGGAACACTCTTACTCCCCTTTTGAAGATTCGGATGCAGAGCAGTCCATCCCTTCTGTATCCCCTCCTGAGGATTTTTCCTTTGGGGAAACCTTGCACACCTTGAGGGAACACTTCCATTGGGAAGGCCAAGACTTTTCAGATTCTAAGAAAAGACTTAGGGAATTTCTTTTGTTACCTCAACACAGACCTCTGGCGATACCCCCTGTTTTGGACATACTTGATGATGTTTATTCGGAGGCTTACCTTAACCCGGATTCTCTGCCTCCTGCACCAGTCAAACCTGATAGGTACTACAGAGTACCTAACTCTCACCAATTTCTCTTCAAAAGCCATAATGCTGACCCTGAAACCATTTCACAAGGCCCCAAGGGATTGAAGGCCTCCACTGCCAAGAACCCTCTTCCTGCAGAAAGAGAGTCAAGATCTTTAGAAAGGTGGGGAAAAAAGGTATATACCTCTGCCACCCTAGCCATGAGGGCCCTAAATTGTCAGTTTCATATGCTTAAATATCAACAGTTCCTGTTATCACAATTAAGGAATAAAATGTCTCAACCTGAACAACCAGATTTGAGGGAGTTACAGGATATGATGCATAGTGCAGAGCAAGTGGGTAAACATACTTTACAATGTGGTTATGATGCCCTAGAGGCCTCAAGTAGAGCGGCTGCTACAGGATCAGTCATTCGCAGACATGCCTGGCTTAGAGTACAAAACTTGCCTGATCATGTGAAAGCTAAACTTCTAGATGCTCCTTTACAAAAGGATGTGCTGTTTGGTACTAATGCTGAGGAGATACTACGGAAAATGGAGGAAAAAGCCAAATCTATGCAAACTGTCAAAGCCTTTTACAGGTCCAACCTCCACGTTTTAGCAGAAATTGGCCTTCAAAAAACTGGTCCTTTCCAGCCACTGACAAGCCCCAAAGAGGTAGATACAGGCGCACAAGGGGCAGAGGGCAATCACAAGGATCATACAGAGGCCGACAATGGCAAACTCCAGCACCAAGAGGTGGCGAGGACAGTGCACAACAATACAGGATGCAAACCCAATGACTCCCTCATTTCCATGCCAAGCATGTCTCAGCTGGCAGCACCTTTGGGAGGAAAGCTAGCATTATTTGCAGGCAATTGGCATATTGTCACAACAGACAAATGGATCCTGGACATTATAAACAGAGGCTACAAATTTCAATTTCACACTCTTCCAAAAATGAGAGGCATGCCAAACCTGCCACTGAATCAAAGGGCAGAGGCACAACTACAAATTTCAAAGCTCATAAGCATGAGAGCTATTCAAGAGGTACCTACTCACGAACAAGGTCAAGGTTTCTATTCAAGACTTTTTCTGGTACCAAGGAAAGGAACCGACTGGAGACCCATTTTGGACTTATCCATCCTAAACACATTTCTACTGCACCAAAATTCAAGATGCTCACATTACAGCAACTTCTTCCCATGCTGGGCAAGGGGTTTTGGCTGGTAACATTGGACCTCAAGGAGGCATACCTGCATATCCCAATCAGACAAAGCTGCAGAAGATACCTCAGATTTCTTGCAAGTTCAATCCACTATCAATTCTCTGCATTGCCCTTTGGCTTATCTACTGTGCCCAGAGTATTCACAAAGTGCCTGGCATCAGTGATTGCCTACTGCAGACTTCAAGGGATACAAATTTACCCTTATTTGGACGACTGCCTGATCCAAGCGGACAGCAAGAACATACTTCTGGAACATCTGGCATATGTGACACGGTTAATGCATGCTCTGGGATACACAATCAACAAAGAGAAATCAAGGCTAACACCATCTCAGAAAATAATTTTCCTGGGTGCCAACTTGGACACAAACACCCAGATGGCCTACCTTACGCCAGAAAAACAGGGGCAACTATCTCAGTACTTCAAAATACTAGAAAAAAGTACCAGGCTTACTGCAAGGAAAATCCTGCAGGCTCTGGGATTCATGGCATCTTGCATTCTTTTAATCCCATGTGCAAAGCTGCATATGAGGAAACTTCAATGGTACCTAAAAAACCTATGGTCTAAACACAGTCACAGTTTGGAAACAATAATACTAATAATCCCATGTTTGCAAAAGGAATTTCTATGGTGGGCCCAAGCATGTCAAGCAAACACAGGCCTCCCATTCTGCAAGCCTCAAGCAAAGCAAGTTATCACAACAGACGCCTCAGATTACGCCTGGGGCGGACATGACGGACAGGTGCATCCAGGGCAAATGGTCCCAAAAGGAAAAGCACCTTCACATCAATCAAAAAGAAATGCTAGCAGTAATAAATGCAATTACAGCTTTCAAGGACTTCCTGCATCCAGGACAATTACTAATAAGAACAGACAACACCACAGTAATGTGGTACATAAACAAACAAGGAGGAACACATTCATACCCCTTGTGCAGACTAGCCATGACTCTTTGGAACTTGGCTCTGGAATGGCAAATCGAACTTCAAGCACAGTACCTGCCAGGATTGGAAAACACGCTGGCAGACAATTTAAGCAGAAATATGACAGATCCACACGAATGGAAGTTACATCCTCAGGTGTTTACAGAAATAATCCAAGTGTGGGGGAGGCCAGACATAGATCTTTTTGCCTCCCACAGGAATCATCAATTGGAAAAGTTTTGTTCGAGGACCTTTCATCCAAAGGCCTGGAGAGTGGACGCCCTTTCATTCAGTTGGACAGCATGGACAGTTTACGCATTTCCACCTCTGCTTCTTCTGCCCAAGGTGCTTTTGAAAGAAAGAGCAGACAGACCGAAGATGATACTGATTGCTCCAGATTGGCCATGGCAACACTGGTACCCACTGCTGAGGAGCCTAACACATACTCCCCCCTGGTCCCTGCCTCTAATGCCTCTTCTGCTGACTCAGCACAGCTACAAAACTCTTCACAGTCAGCTGAAAACACTCAATCTCGCTGCATGGAAAATCCATTAACACCACAACAGACCCTACTCTCCAAGGAGGTGCAGGATGTCATTTTGGAGGCCAGAAGGCCATCTGCTAGAAATGCTTACTCCGCAAAATGGAAGCGGTTTTGTTCTTGGAATGAGAAAAAAGGCCAGGACCCTAGAAAACTGAACTTGCCTCCGGTATTACAGTATCTAGCTGAGCTGCTGAACAGTGGACTTTCATTTTCTTCCATAAAAATCCATGCCTCAGCCATTTCTGCAGAATTCAACACGGATCCTCCTTTATTTTCTCACCCACTCTTACGACAGTTCCTCAGAGGGGCTAAGAATATAAGACCACCAAGGAGACAACCAGTACGAGCCCGGGATCTTAATTACATACTAGAAAAGTTAACATTGCCTCCTTTTGAACCAGCTGCCTCAACAGATTTGCAATATTTGTCCTGGAAAACTGCCTTCCTTCTGGCTATCACTTCAGCTCGTAGAGTTTCGGAGCTACAGGCCCTCATGGCGGTGCAGCCCTTTCTCATTTTCCATCAGGACAGGGTTGCCCTTCGTACCAACCCATCATTTATGCCTAAAGTGGTATCCAGGGTAGCTTTAAATCAAGCCATACACCTTCCTACCTTTTACCCCAATCCTCAAAACAAAGGGGAAAGGCTACTACATTCTTTAGACATCCATAGGCAGCTACGTTACTATTTGGACAGAACAAAGTCCTTCAGGAAATCAGAACAACTCTTTGTGTCCTATGCTGTAGGGGCTCAAGGGAAGCCACTTTCCAAGCAGACTATTTCAAAGTGGATAGGCCACTGCATACGGTTTTGTTATTCCTATCATGGGAAATCTGTTCCTACAGGTATCAGATCACACTCCACCAGGGCCACAGCTACCTCTACAGCCTTCCTCAGAGGAGTTCCTACCAAAGATATTTTGGAGGCAGCCACTTGGAGTTCTGTACATACCTTCACAAAACACTACCACCTGCCTTTATATTCCAGAACAAGAGCAGGCTTTGTCACTGCTGTTTTGCAGGGCATTCTGGCTCAACCCAGTTCCTCCTAGTACCTACCACCCTGTGCGTAGCTTTGGGACTCTACCCATCTGTGATTACTGCAGCTGTATGCACGATGAACATAGTACAGTTTTGTACCTGCCATAAATGTAGATGTTCGAGTGCTAATACAGCTGCAGTACAGGTTTCCCTCCCTCCTTCCCCACTTGGTAAATGCATAGGGCCTAACAACCCCTTCATACAACCTGACTGGGTTATCCTTCTTTGGTTTATTTGCTTGCAACCACTTATTTTGGATTATATTTCATTACTTGTATATATACATATAAGCATAGTTTATGTATTGCCTTCCTTCTGGGGGCACCTGACATCTGGGGCAAGAAAGACTGAAGAACATGGCGTCGGCTGTGTCTTATATACTCTGGCCTCACTGACGTCAGAAGAGAAAGCGACAACAACCGACGCCGGACCAAGACTTTGGAATTCGGCCGACCGAGGGACCACCTGATGGCAGAGAACCCATCTGTGATTACTGCAGCTGTATTAGCACTCGAACATCTACATTTATGGTAGGTACAAAACTGTACTTTTGCATATCAATGTCTTGGAGTTAAGAACGGTGCTGTTGACATTGCAAGCTTTTCATCTGCTTCTTCCGTCCGGAATGATTGCTGTCCAGTCGGACAACATGTCCATTTTCTGGTACATAAACCAGGAGGGACCAAGTCTTGCCCCCTTTGTCGCCGAAGCCCTGAGAATTTGGCAGTGGGCGATAGCTTCCAACCCCTTCCTGATCGCAATGCACATCCCAGGGAGCTCCAACGTGATTGCGGACAGACTGAGCAGATGCATACTTCATCCGCACGAGTGGTCTGTCAACCTGTGTGTGGCAATGGAAATTTTCAGTTGTTGGGGTCAGCCATGCTGCGACCTTTTCACCTCCCCTTCAAATGCGAAATGCAGCAGCTACTTTGCCCTCTTTCTCCCTCTTGGGGAGTCACCGAGAGATGCTCTAGTCCACGAATGGCCCACAGGTCTCCTTTATGCTTACTCTCCAATTCCTCTGATTCCCCTCTTTTTGCAGAAGGCGATTCGGTTGAGAAGCAAAGTGATCCTCATTGCTCCATTTTGGCCTCGTCAAATGTGGTTTTCCTTCCTCAGACCTCATCTGTTACAACCTCCTTGGATCCTAGACACTCGTCAGGAACTAATTTCACACCCACAAGGGCTGACTCCAAATCTGTCCACTCTCAAGCTGACAGCTTGTTTTTTCCACTTCCGTTAGTTGCCAGGCAAGAAGCTCTTTCTTCACCTGTTCAGGATATTATTTTGGCTTCTCATAAACCATCCACCAGAAAACTTTACAAGGTTAAATGAAAAAGATTCTCTATTTGGTCATGTAATCAGGAGCTAGACCCATTCGTAGCCCCCGTGGCCACTATTCTTCATTGCTTGGCTGAGCTGTTCGACAAAGGTGCCTTGGCTTCTACCATCCGAGTCCATCTAGCAGCTATTTCCAACTTCCATAACGGGTCTGAAGGAGTACCACTCATCTCCTCTCGTCTTTGCAAGACCTTCCTCAAGGGTATTTTTCACAGCAGACCTCCCATTAGACAGCTGGTGGAGGCATGGAATTTGTCCTGGGTTCTGCAGGCTCTTTCTCTGCCCCCGTTTGAGCCAGCTACCACCTGTGACCTAAAATTCTTATCTTAGAAATCATTATTCCTGGTGGCTGTAACTTCAGCAAGAAGAATTTCGGAATTGCAAATGTTTGTATCAAGAGCCCTTATCTGATCTTTCATAAGGACAGAGTATCACTTCAAACTAACCCATCCTTCCTCCCCAAAGTGGTTTCTGACTTTTACATTAACCAGTCCATTGAGCTCCCTGTGTTTTTCCCCAATTACTCGAGCAAGGGAGAGTACTGCCTACATTCCTTGGATGTTCATAGACAATTACTCCTTTATCTAGACAGAACTAAATCATTCCACAAGTCTAAACAGCTTTACGTTTCCTTTGCAGGCCCTAGAATGGGAGGTGCAGTATCAAAAGTTACTTTGTCTAAATGGCTCAGGGATTGCATTTCCTTCACATATCCACTTACAGAGGGATCTAAGCCAGGCCAAATCAAAGCTCACTCAACTAAGGCTATTGCAGCATCTGTTGCCTTCCACTCTAGGGCCTCCATGGATGACATTTGTGCAGCTGCCATTTGGGCTACGCCTTACACTTTTATCAAGCATTACAAATTGGATCTGATCTCCAGGGGAAGGGCGGCCTTTGGCTCAATGGTTCTCAGGAATGTTCTTCCATAAGGGCCACCCAGGTTCTCCAAGTAGTTGGGGACTCTTTCCCTTCACTGTTGAATAGGAAGAAGATTAAACAACTTCAGATAAAGAAGTTATGTCTTACCATAATGTTCCATCTGAGTTGTTGATCATCTTCCAGTCATCACAACCTCCCACCGACCCCCTCCTAAGGTTCATGGTGGATCTTCTGGGTCTTTGTGGTGTATTAGGGTTTCTGCACAGAGACGGCCTCTGACTGACTTATTCTTTCTCTATATGTTGCATGCAAACTCGATCTGAGGTAACTGAGCAAAGGGCATTGTGGGTAGCAGCTTAACTTGAGAGTTTTTGGTGCATGCAAGCTTGGTATAAGGCCGAATCGGTTCCGAGGGCTCTGAACCGAACCCATCAGTGATGACTGGAAGAAGATCAACAACTCATATGGAACATTATGGTAAGACATAACTTCTTTTTTTGGAGCTCAGAGCTCTAAATCAGATAAAAGGAGCCCAGGAAGTGTCCAGTGGACCCTTCTGGATCCTCCACTCCATCCTCTGATACTTTGCAGGCTGGCTCCTGGGTAGAATCAAAACGTTCAGATTAAAAGACTAAATCTTTGGATCTACTGGCATCCGATGCCTGATCTGCTTCATCGAATCAGATACCTTCTGATCTGAAATCTCTCCCTCGGACCGAATATGCATCCTGTTTGGATCCGGTCCCTTCCCGTCTGCCATCACCTTTTTTGGAGAGACGCCGACATTGTAGGTCCCCTTCAGTAGCCCTGTCCTCTCAGTCTTGTAGGAGGCTGATAGAAGTGGATGTGGATAGGATGATGAGGAAATCTCAGTCGGCACAGATTCAGATGAGAGTTCTCCCAGTTTCTACCCCTTCGAGGCTGGAGACCTTTACCAGTGCTATTCCACCCATCTCAGCTCCTTCTCTGATCCGACACTTGGTTTCGGAGCCCTGGATCTGAATTTTCGGGGACTGTGTCGGATCCGATGATTGTTGTATCTTTGGCTGTGATATATTATCTGAGTGTACCGCCTCAAAAGCCAGATACGCTCGGAGCCATAGTGTCGTCATCAGATCCAAGATGTTACAATCCACTCTGAAGTTATCAGAGCCATCTCTGCCCCTCGGAGCCTTGTCATTGGATTCCAACTTCTGCCTCAGGTGGACTGCTTTCGGGTCAGAGGGAGCTGATGGTCAGGATCAGCAAGCATGTATTCTTGGCTCCATCAGCCATCGTTTCCCCAGAGTGCTTTGCCTTTGAGGTGGTGGAGAGAGTGTCCCCTGCTTCTGGAGGATGGACAATTCCACCCCCTTTGGATTTTCCTTCTGCATCTCCATATGTCTTTGTGCCTTGAGCCACATCACCCTACTCCACAGGGACAGCCAGCTCAAAGTTTCCAGGCTACCCAGCAGGGTGTACTTATATCTTCCAGTAATTATCTGGAACATCCCACTTAAGAAGTCCCTAAGAAGAGAAAGTGAAATAGGAGGCACTTAGACTGTCCTGAAGAGTTGGTTACAGAAAATACTGATTTTGCAGAGGGGAAAGGGACCCCAGGATCACCACCTGATGACATCTCCTTTGGAGACATCCTGGAGATTCTCAAGTAAAGGGGTGGGTGGTCTGCCAGTAATCCTTCCCAAGAGGAATCAGTATTCCTGGAAGCATTTAGGTCTGGCCCATCTATCTTCTGGGTGACTCCACCCACCAATGATCTCATTAATTTGATCTCTAGGCTGCCGTGGAAGGAACTTGACTCTGTTGAACCGAGCCCCAAGAGACTGGACAGGATTTTGGCACCACCAAAAGGAAGAGGGTTTTGGAACAAAGGACTACCAGTAGATGCCATGGCTGTAATGGCAGCCACAAAGAAAACTTGCAGAACTAAATTCATCTGACGTTCCCCCCTAACAGGGAGGCCAGGGCATTGGACAGATTTGGAAAGTGGGTATATGATTCACCGACCTTTGCACTCAGGTTGCTGAATTATTTGGCACACTTCAGTAGACTACAGAGGGACTTGATTAAAGAACTTTCCAAATCCCTCTCTGGGACCAGTAATTCTGAGGCACAGAACTCTTTTTTTTTTTTCTCACATTTGGCTACCCTACAATCTTTCACAAATTTGTCCATGAGGTTCATTTCACTTGCAGCTGAAGGTATCTCAAGGGCAGCGGGTTCAGGCATTTCCATTGGAAGACTTTCCTGGATGCACCAATGTGATTTCATGGAGCCCTTCAAGTCCTGCTTTGTGAATGCACCCTTTAATTGAAGTTCTTTGACCCTAGAGTTAAGAAAACACACACTCCAGGTGTGAGCAAAATGGTAAGACACTGTCTGCAGTGGGCGTATGCTTATTAACTCCTCAAAGAACCTTCTGTAGGAATCGATGAGGTGGTAAAAAAATGTGGTTCAGGAAGTTCCAGGGTCTTTACCATGATTCATATGGAGAGAGTTCCCCCAGGGGCAGAGGGGAGAAACTCTTAATGGAAGAGGCCCGCAGAACCAGGGGTCCTGTGATACCTTCTCTCATAGACCCTACCAGTGCTGCTCGAAGGAGGTCCAATTGTCCACCTGTGGAAGCAATCGAGGATCATCTATTCCTGCACCTGAAAGCCTGGCTAGGCATTGCAAAAGATTCATGAGTTCCGAGGATTATTTCCCGAGGTTATACATTCCCTCTTCCCTACTACCTTCTTCAACATTAAACAGAATTCCAGATGGTTCCAGTCAGTCAGAGGAAAGCAGCAGCTCTAGAAATAAAAAAGCTGGTAGAAAAGAGTCATCTAAGAGGTCCCCTCCAGACCAGATACAATCTGGAACTTACTCAAGATTCTTTTTAGTGCCAAAGAAAACAGGACTGGAGACAAATTTTGGATCTCAGCCATCTGAACAAATCAGTTCAGTATATGAAGGTCCGGATGGTCACAGTTCAGTCCATTTTGCATTTCCTGCAAAAGGATGACTGGATGTGCTCAGTATATCTTCAGGATGCATACTGTCACATAAAAATGAACAGATGATCCAGTCGATACCTACTCTTCTGAATGGGAGTCAGTCTTTACCAGTTCAGGGCACTGCCCTTTGGCCTCATCACAGCCCCCAGGGTGTTCACCAAGTGCATGGTAGTAGTAGCAGCTCACTTAAGACTGCAGAGATTGTAGGTGTTTTTGCATTTGGACAACTGGCTCATAACTGCTCTGACCAGGAATCCTCTGATAAAAGCAAGAAACTATGTACTCCAGATTTGCTGTCGTCTAAGAATTACCATCAATTACAACAAATCTCAGCTAGAACCATCTCAGACATTAGAGTTCATAAGGGCCGTCTTCAATGCAGTATCAGTGACAGCCACCCTTTTCTTAGCAAGGTTACAAGCTATTCAATTTCAAGTCAAAAAGATAATTTAGAATTCTTCTCTATTAGCTTGATTGGTTCTACAAGCCTTGGGGTCAATGTCTGCTTCAATAGTTCTAGTTTCCCTAGCAAGATAACCATATGCGAATTCTTCAGTGGACTTTAGCAGTTCAGTGGTCCATTCTACATAAGCCCATGTCCACCCAGATCAGAATAGCACATGCAAAACTACCTCTTGTGGTGGATTTGCTCCGATCAGATATTACAAGGCCGTCCCTTCATTCTTCCTCAGCCCAAGGCCGTAATGACCATTGATGCTTCCCAAATTGGGTGTGGGGGGGGGGGCACTTCTTGGGAAAGACAGTCCAAGGCATTTGGTCCCCCGAAGAGGCCACCATGCATGTCAGTGCTCTAGTAATGAGAGCAGTACCCCTAAAGTTACAGGCCTTTCAGGACTGCCTCTCTTCCAAGACTATTTCTGTTCAGGCGGAGTATATGTCCATAGTATGGTATGTCAACAAACAAGGAGGGACTAGGTCTTACCCCTTGTGTCGAGAAGCTCTGAGAGGGTGGCAGTGGGTAACCTCATCCAGTCGATTTCTGCTGGCAGTGCACATTCCAGAGAAATCTAGCGTGATGGTATACAAGTTGAGCAGGTCCATTCTATTGCCTCACAAGTGGTCTGTCATCATGAGAGTTGTGGAAAAGATATTCTGCCAGTGGGACCACCCTTGCTGTGACCTTTCTGCATCTTCTTTCAACAACAGGTTCTTTGCCCTGATCTGCCCACCATGGCAGTCACTAAGAGACACTCTCCTCCACTGTTGGCCCCCCGGTCTCTTCTCTCCTTATCTCTTAACCCCTATAATCCCCAAGTTTCACAAGAAAGCATCTCAGTTAAAGAGCAAAGTCATCCTCATTGGCCTCATCAGATTTGGTTCCCCTTTCTTTGGCCTCATCTAGTTGACCCTCTGTGGATTCTGGATCCATTTCCAGACGCATGTCTTACCAGGCAGACTTAATTCACCTGGGCATTTTAGACCTAAAGCTGACTGCATGATTTCTCCACTTACATTGATAGCCAGACAACCTATCCTGTCCTCCCCTATTCGTCATATTTTTTATTTTACCATAAAGCTTCCACTAGGAAGATTTACTGAAGTAAATGGAAAAGATTTGTTTTTTGGCACAGCAAAATGACGCTGACACTTTTTTTTAATACCAATGCATAAAGTTTTTGAGTTTTTGGTTACAATTTTTAATGAAGAGGCTAGTTCCTCAATATTAAAGTACAACTATCTGCCATTGCCAGTTTTCATATAGGCGTTAACAGTTCCATCTTAGCTTCCTCAAAACTGTGTAAGTCCTTTATAAGGGCTACCCTTCACCCTTCTTCTGTGACCACCTTTTATAGATCCAACTGCACCATGGGATTTAAATTTAGTATTACAAGCTTTGACTCAATCCCCTTTTGGACTGTGTCAGCAAAATGTGAACTAAAGATGTAATGTGATCCTATCTTGCCTACATTCAATACTGATGGGTTCTGAGCCGAGAATCGGCTCCAACTCGGCCGTTCTGACTAGCACGAAGTCTCTCATTGGCTGGGCCAACCCTATATCCCAGGATGCACCACGCCCAAAACCCCAGATCTCGTTTGCCGCTCTTGGAGTATCGACGTGGTTTTAACTTGGCTGTGGCTAAGTACCCGCTTTTGTGATTTTTTCATATCTCATAGCAGTTTTCTGTAGGAAAATTTATATTCAAAAGCTATTTTCATAGCTACGTTGTGGTAATTGTTGTCTGAGTGGGATTGTTTATTCCTGTTGTGAGTGATCCTTCTGTTTGGCGGGCTATGCCCGTTTTAGTTAGAGGGCCTTTGCCCTATCTTGTGTCTCGGCGTTTAACTTGGAGCCTCCCCTCCTAGTGTTTAACTTGTGTTTGACTTGTGTTTGTGCATCATGTCTACCAAAGAAAAAGAACATAAGCCATCGGGCTTTAAAAAATGTGCAAAGTGTAGCAATAAAATGTCTTTGACAGACGGTCACATGATTTGCGTATACTGCCTTGGCGCCAAACACTTGCAAGAATCTTGCAGTGTCTGTCATGCTTTCTCTTCGAGAGTTTTGCAGGAGAGAAAAAATAAACTTATCCTGAAGGGTTTGATCAAACCCTCCTTTGAGGAAGCTGTTTCTCCTCCCTCTGAAAAGTCCAGGGCTAAGTCGAAAAAGAAGTCCCCGGCTCCGTCCTCTTCTTTGGAGCAGCCGGAGAAAAGATCCAGGTCGATGTCCCCTTCCTCGGCTCCACTGGTCTCGGAGCCATTGGCTATGGGGTCTAAAGCTGTGTCTCCTTCCTCGGCTCCATTGGTCTCGGAGCCGCAGGATTCAGGGTCGACAGTAGGGTCCACTGTCTCGGTTCCACTGGTTTCGGAGCCGCAGGTAATACTTTCCATTTCGGAGCCGGCTTCTTCGGTTCCACGGCTTTCGGCGCCGAAGGAGGTTTCTGTGCTTCTCTAGCCTGCTTCGGCTCCAATCATCTTGGAGCCGATTCGGAGCCTTTCTCCTAGCCGTGTCTCGGATCCGATGGGAAAGGTTTCTCGACCCCCTTCTGTCTCTGATTCGGACGTAGATAGGGTGGTCCAGAGACTCCTACAGTCACCAGTGTTATCTAAATTATTTTCGGCTCCAGCCCAGTCTGCTCCGAAGCCCACCATAGTATCTGTTCCATTCCTTCCTCCTCCGACAACCTTGGTGTTGTCGGAGTCGGAGAGTGCTGAGTTGAGTGAAGTCCTTGGGTCGGTTCCGTGACCCCCCCACCAGTCTTTCGGTTGCGGCCTCAGCTCCAGCCTTCTCTATTCCTTCTGCAGGTTTTGGTACTCGGGGGGTCCTCAGTCTGGCCAGAGGGTGATACATCGGGACAACTGACTTCGGTTCCGAGTCTCCCCCTTGGTGCTTCGGCTAGGGTAACCCCGACTCCGGTCATGGTTTCGGAGACAGGCCCTTCCTCCGATTCGGGGGGACCCATCTTCGAAGCTGTTTGGAGCGCGCTGGCCACTTGGTCCTTAGTGACTTCACCCGAATCGGCTTCTCCCTCCCTAGACACTACAACTAGAGTTTCTGGCGACCCTCTAGATAATCTCCATGTGTGGTCCCCTGCTTTCTGAAGGCCCTTCAGAGTCCATGCCTGAAGAGCCTCCCAGAAAGAAGCTGTGTAAGAGGAAGCACCTAGACTCCCCAGATGAGTCTGTCACCTCGGACACCGACCTCGATGATGCAGAAGGGTCACTGAAGTCGTCCTCGGATGATGTCTCATTCTCCGACATCCTGGAGATCTTGAGACAGCGGGGCGACTGGCCATCCAAAAACCCTTCTGAGGAGGAGTCGGTTTTCCTCAAGGCCTTCAGAGCCCAGCCTTCCACCTCTTGGGTGTCTCCACCCTTCGATGAATTGTTGGATCTTATTTGTCGAAGGGTGTGGGAACACCCTGACTCTGTGGAGCCAGTTCCTAACCTCCCCAATAAATTCCTATCGGCACCACCTGGAAAAGAGTTTTTCACCAAGGGAGTTCCTGTGGATGCCATGGTGGTGGCATCTGCCACTCAGCAGGACATGGCAGAGGCTTCTACTTCCATCCATCCACCTAATAAGGTCTAGGAGCATGGATAGGTATGGGAAGCGTACCCTGTCTTCAGCGACCTTTACTTTGCGGTCACTGAATTACTTGTGTCATTTTACGCGGCTCCAAAGGGATCTCATTAAAGAGTTGGGAGATACCCTGGCGGGTAACATGCCTCAGGCGTTGACCCAGTCTGTTAACGCCCAGCTGTCTACCCTTTCTTCCATCGTCAACTTGTCCATGAGGCTCATATCTTATGCAGCCGAGGGGGCAGGTAGAGCAGCGAGTTCAGGTGTAGACCTCAGGATGCTAGCTTGAATGTGCTTGTGTCATTTTGTGGAGGCTTTCAAGTCTTCTTTCACAGACGCCCCTTTGGACGGGTCCTCCCTTTTTGGACCCAAAGTGAAAGACACCCTCACGAGATGTGAGCAGGAGGGTAAGACTTTGTCTGCCATTGCGGCCCATTTTTCTCTCCCCACTAGACCTTATCCCACGGCTCAGAGGGGAGGAAAAATGTGGTTCAGAAAGTCTCAAAAGTCTTCCCTTGCCAATCAGAGTGAACCCCCCCTCCAGAGGCAGAGGAGGGGGAAATTACTCCGGAAGACGTCGCCCCAGAGGTGGAGGAGGCCCCCGCAATACAGAAAACCGCAAATCCTTTCGTGGCTCCTCCTTCCAGCATCCCTGAGGGATTACCCGACTGTGCGTCTCCGGAGCCAGTCGGGGGTTGCATTTCGGAGCATCTTTAGGCCTGGGAGTCCATCACTCAGGATCGATGGGTGCTTCGAATCATCGCCGGAGGTTATACCATTCCCTTCATCCGTTCTCCCCCACCGTCAAAAAGAATCCCGGACGTTCCACCCAGTCAACGGGATCAAGCAGCACTAGAAATCTCAAAGCTGATAAGAAAAGGAGCCATCCAGTCAGTCCCCGCAGACCAGATCAGATCAGGAACTTACTCAAGATTATTTTTGGTGCCGAAAAGAACAGGGGACTTGAGACCCATTCTGGATCTCAGCCGTTTAAACGCTTTGTGAAAAAGTCCAAGTTCCGAATGGTCACGTTACAATCCATTCTCCCCTTGCTGGAGAAAGGAGTATGGATGTGCTCCATAGATCTCAAGGACACCTATTATCACATCAAGATAAACAAGGCCTCCAGGCATCATTTACGCTTCCGGCTGGGAGCTAGTCATTTCCAATTCCGGGCCCTGCCCTTTGGTCTCACCACAGCCCCCAGGGTGTTTACCAAGTGTTTGGCAGTGGTGACGGCTCACCTGAGACAAAACCAAAACTAAAACGGAGGCTCTACTGATGTAACAAAATCCAAAAATACCACAAAATCAGTAAGGGAAGAGCGCAACCACTAATTTTATTAACGTAAGCAAATTGCAATAAAACGTTTTCGTCAATCCAAATCCCTGACTTCATCAGATACATACCAGTTGCTCATAACCTATCTTATATAGGTAATACAATTAACATCTTATTAATTGTAAATTTAAAGTGGTGCTTACACCAATGCTGCGCTTAAAAACTCTAAATAAATATTTCATACATTAAAACATTTTTTATACACTGTATTGTGTGAAATACATGTTGTGTAAATATAAAACATTAAAATACAAATTGTGTTTAAAAAAATATGTTTAAAAAATACATGTAAATATTGTATACACATGGAAATACCTTATAATAACCATTTAAAACACACAAGGAAGATAGTTGATCACAATCTCCCAGCTTTTAATTTTAAGAGAGGTACTATGGATATAGTGTCATTTAAACCTGGAGCCCTGTTTGCTTCCAGTAAAATCTGCCAATAGGTTTCCCTATGTTCCAATTTGGTCTCCCAGGGGCCACCCCGGTTATCTCTAACCATGGTTTCTAAAACAAAAAATTCATATCTAGCCTTTGGGCAGACCAAAAGAAGTCTATAAAGGGCATTATTGGAATTTTCTTTCTGAATTTCATAAAGAGGTTCGTATATTCTCCTCTTGAGATGTCTCTCAGTTTTGCCAACATAAAATGCTTGGCATAATTGGCAGGAAGCTAGGTATAGAACACCTTGGCTATTGCAATTTGAGAACTTTAAAGACCCTATCCACCTATTTCTGGCTAAAAGAAATATTTTGACCTTATGGGAAATGTATTTACATTGTGGACATGTGCCACACCTGTATGTACCCTTGCGCTGGTTAGAAAATCTATTTGTGCTGGGTTCATATTCTAGTAAATTCTTGATGTTACTCCCCTTACGGAATATTGTTTTAACAGCCTTTCCTTTTAAATTACTAAGGTCTGTAATGTCCCTGAAGGTGTCCCATTCCCGTTCAATGATATTTCTAATAGTGCCCGAATTGGCACTGTACTCGGTAATAAAGGCCTTGTTGAACTCTGACGATGGTTCATTTGGCCTTTTGATTTTTTTCCAATACACCTGTACCTAAAATGGGTTGATACCTATTGTTCCTGCCTTCCTTAACCTCCTGGCAGATGTTGGTAATAAATTCATCAGGGTAGCCCCTGTCCTGAAACATCTCAGTAAGTTTAAGGCATTCCAATTGATAATCCATATCGTTCGAGGTCATACGAGATGCCCTGACGAACTGGCCCTTGACAATACCCTTTTTCTGGTGTCTAGGATGTGAACTTTGGTAATGAATGTAACTGTTGGAAAAAGTAGGTTTTCTGTAGATTTTTGATTTGAAACCGTGGTCATAAATACTTAATGACACATCTAGGTAATTAACCTTACCAGAATGAACCTGACGTGTAAAAATCAAAAAGTCAGTAGTGGAGTTTAGATAATCCATAAACTCCACAATAGTACCAATAGACCCTGTCCAAAAAATACAAATGTCATCCAGAAACCTTGAGTAAAATATCCAGTTGTTCTTAAATTCACTATTTGTTATATATTTCTTTTCCCAAACAGATAAAATAATGTCGGCATACGTAGGTGCACAATTGGCACCCATAGCCACACCAGAAATCTGTTTGAAATATTCACCGGAGAAGTAAATGAAGTTATAGTGTAATACTAGATCTGCCAGTTCCAAAATGAGAAAGATGTCATTCTCATGAGTCCTTAGGCACTCCCTAAGAGCCTCTTCCAACCAAAGTAGTCCCGTCTCATGAGGTATAACAGAGAAGAGATCTACTACATCTATAGTGAGAAACCGTAAGTTTGGTACATTAAACTCCGGCATAACTTTGCATAAGAATTCCCAGAAGTCTTTCAGTAAATAACGCTTCCTAGGCCACAGGGATTTAAGTTTCCAATCCAGGAACTTTGAAAGGGGTGAAATCTTTGATCCCTGAGCAGCTACAATGGGCCTCAAAGGTGGATCCACAATATCTTTGTGAATCTTGGGTACTCCGAATATAGTCGGTACCCTAGGGTTCTCATTTTCTAAATATCGATATGTACTATAATCAATAACTCCCTGATCAAATAGGTCCTTGATAGCTAAATCAATCTTTTTATAAGAGATATGAATTTCATTAATAGAGACGGGTGTATAACGTGTATCATCATTCAGCACTGCATACATTTTGCTTTCATACATAATTTTGTCCATGAGGACAGTGCCACCCCCCCTTGTCAGGCTCCATGATTCTAATATTGGGGTTGTGGCTTAGTTCAGAAAGTAGGTCATTTTCACCTGCAGTTAAATTAGGAGAGAATCTGTTATATCTGGTAAGTTTCCTTATTTGTTGTTCTATTCTGTTTTCTAAATTCCTCAATTGGGGGTGTATCAGAGGATTGTAAGTACTAGATCTAGTAGGAAAAGAAGGTTCAGCATGTATGTTATTACCAAACAGATTCTCCAAGTTAAGTTTTCTAATAAACATTTTGAGGTCCAAAATGACCTTAGCAGTATTGCTATTCTTTTGCGGCACATACGAAGTCTTTGGTAAACAAATCAAAAAATGTGTCAGTGACTGTAAGATCACAATAGTTGTATATATGTGATAACCTGCTCTAATAAGAACACAAAGATTGTCCCTTTCCTGTTCAACAACAATAACTGATGTTCCTTTTACCATTTCTGGTTCCTGTTCTGTTTCGCTCATTTACGCTTCCAGCTGGGAGCTAGTCATTTCCAATTCTGGGCCCTGCCCTTTGGTCTCACCACAGCCCCCAAGGTGTTTACCAAGTGTTTGGCAGTGGTGATGGCTCACCTGAGACGTCTAGGATTCCAGGTGTTTCCTTATCTAGATGACTGGCCCCTCACCGCCCCCACCAGGCATCTACTTCTTCAAGCCATGAGAACCACCTTTAAATGGGGACATCTGTTAGGAATTACCTTCAATTGGGCAAAATCTGTATTGCTGCCATCACAGCGTGTTGCCTTTATTGGCGCAGAGCTAGACTCTGTAGAGATGCGAGCATTCCTACACTTAGACAGAATAAAGGTGTTACAGGCTGAAGTTATGGCCTTATTGCCCCGCAAAAAAGCTCAAGCCAGAACAGTTCTGCAGTTGGGAACAATGGCGGCTACCATCCTTGTAGTCCCTCTTGCCAGGTTGCACATGCGAATACTTCAGTGGCTCCTTTCAGCCCAGTGGTCATATAAGGATCTGCCCTTGTCCCATCCGGTTTTCATTACGTAGAGATGCAGACAAGATCTTCGTTGGTGGCTTCTCCCCTCCAATCTGAATTGAGGAAGATCATTCATTCCCCCGTTGCCACGGTAACCATGGGTGCCTCGCAGATGGGGTGGGGGGGACATTACCTTGGCAGGACGGTTCAAGGTATGTGGCAAGATCACGAGACTCACTTGCATATCAATGTTCTGGAGATGTGAGCAGTGCTTCTAGCGTTGCAGGCACTCCACAGCTTTCTTCCCTAGGGAACTATTGCATTTCTTTCCGACAATATGTCGGTTGTTTGGTATCTGAACAAACAGGGGGGAACCAAGTCCTGTCCCCTTTGCAGGGAAGCCATGAGAGTGTGGAGCTGGGCTATCGCTTCCCAGCGCTTTCTAGTGGCAACGCACATTCTGGGGAAGTCCAACGTGATTGTAGACAGGCTGAGCAGAGCTATTCTGATGCCTCACGAGTGGTCCCTGAACGATCGAGTGGCAGCTCAGATATTCTCCAGGTGGGGTCTTCCCTGCTGCGATCTCTTTGCCAGTCCTCTCAATGCGAAGTGCAGAAATTATTTCACTCTAATCCCTCCTCAAGAGGAGCCGCCCAGGGATGCTCTAGTCCACAATTGGCCCTCCGGTCTGCTCTACGCCTTCCCTCCGGTCCCTCTCTTGCCAAGAGTGATTCAGAAGGCAATCTACGCGGGAAGCAGCATGATTTTGATAGCACCACTCTGGCCCAGTCAAGTTTGGTTCCCCTTCCTTCGGAAATAAATATGCGGTGGATGGGCCTTGGATCCTGGACCCAGCTCCAGACCTATTGACTCATCAGTCGGGACAGCTTCATCCATCCCTCCGAACTCTCAGACTCGCTGCTTGGCTACTCCACTTCCTTCCTTAGTCAGACAGCATAACCTTACCCCGGAGGTACTACAGATTCTGTCCTCCTCTCATAAGTCTTCTAGTAGAAAGATTTACTCCAGTAAATGGAAGAGGTTTGCTATTTGGGGTGAGCAGCGTGACCTTTATCCCCTCACAGCCCCTGTGTCAGCGGTGTTGGATTTCTTGGCGACACTTTTTAGACAGGGTTCCGCTGTCTCCACTATAAAGGTTCAATTGGCAGCAATCTCTAATTATCACGTAGCTCATGAGCCTTCCCTCACGGGTCATAAGCTGTGTAAAGCCTTTCTAAAAGGAGCCTGGTTAATTCGCCCCCCGTTCTACTATGGGACTTAAATATGGTGCTCTGAGCTTTGACGTCTCCTCCCTTTGAACCTGCAGCCACTTGCGAATTAAAATTCTTATCATGGGAGACTGCATTTCTGGTAGTCATTACTTCAGCTAGAAGGGTATCAGAGCTTCAAGCCCTTTCTGTCAAACCTCCTTATTTGATTTTTCACAACAACAGAGTATCTCTAAGACTAAATCCTTCCTTTCTCCCTAAGGTGTCTTCTGCATTTTGTCTCCAACAGGCTATTGAGCTACCAGTCTTTTTTCCACAATTCTCCAACAAAGCAGAATACATATTTCACCAGTTGGATGTACGTAGACAATTGAGGTTTTATTTGAATAGGACACAACAGGAGAGAAAATCAGACCAATTGTTTGTGTCCTTTTCGGACAACAGAATTGGCAGATCTGTAACCAAGGCGACTATCGCTAAGTGGATTAGAGATTGCATATCATTCGTTTATGCATTGAAGGGTAGGAATCTTCCCTTTCCAGTGAAGGCGCATTCTACCAGGGCTATGGCAACTTCAGTGGCCTTTCACGCTAGGCTGTCCGTGGATGAGATTTGTGCAGCGGCTACTTGGACTTCTCCACATACCTTTATTTCTCATTATAAATTGGACGTGGCATCTAGAGGTCGTGCTTCCTTTGGTTCCACAGTGCTCAGGAGTGTTTTCCAGTGAGCCTCCCAGGATTTAGGTGCTAGGGACGCTGTCTCATCAATATTGAATGTAGGCAAGATAGGATCACATTACATCTCTTAGTTATGTACTTACCATAACGATAGATGTATGTGATCCATCTCGCCTACATTCTTACGTACCCGCCCTCCTTCTCCCTTCCTGTTCGATTTGGAGGAGACAAGTATTGTTTGATTCCCATGAGGATATTATTTTTTCTCTCCTCTTACACTTGTCTCTTGTGTGTTCTGTGGGTGGAAGAATGTGTTGGGGGCAAACTAGATCGGGGGTTTTGGGCGTGGTGCATCCTGGGATATAGGGTTGGCCCAGCCAATGAGAGACTTCGTGCTAGTCAGAACGGCCGAGTCGGAGCCGATTCTCAGCTCCGAGCCCATCAGTATTGAATGTAGGCAAGATGGATCACATACATCTATCGTTATGGTAAGTACATAACTAAGAGTTTTTATAGTTTTAGTAGTTATAACCTCTACTCATAGTCTCTGAACTTCAAGCCTTGTCTTGTAAACCTCCTTATTTAATATTCTATAAAGATAGAGTAGCACTAACCAATCCTTCCTTTCTTCCTAAGGTGGTGTCAGAATCCAACATCAATCAGTCTGTTAATTTTCCAGTTTTCTTTCCAAATTTTACAAACTACGGGGAATATGTGTTATATATGTTGGATTTTCACACAGAGTTATGTTTCTATTTGCATAGAACAAAGAATTAAAAAATAAAACCGATACATTTTTTTATTTCTTTTGCAGAATCGAAATGGGGCAAGCCAGTTGCAAAAGTAATTTTAGCCAAATGGTTAACTGATTGCATCTCCTTTGTAATAAATTGGGCTTGTCTTTGTCAAAACCTTTGAGACCCCATTCAGCCACGTTCTTGGCAACTTCATCAGTATTTATGTGGTAGGGTACTGGAGCATTATGGGTAAGGGAGGAGCTTGAGAGTTTCCAGTATTCACGAGCTGTAAAAAGTAGCAAAGTCAGATCCGAGGTTTGGATCCTAACCCAGTTGTTGAGGAAGAATGAAAATGGACAGCACAGATAGAACATTATGGTGAGTGCATAACTTTTTTTTTGATCCGCAAGTGATATTTTTTTTCCTGAATCTAGATTTTTTTAGATAAATACTTCAGAGTGTAATTTGTCTTATCTTAATCTGTGGTAATATTTTTTTGTTATATTGCTGATGTTGGGAACCAAGGCAAGTAATTGTCATAGGTGCAGGAAACAAATACCACACATGGATTTTTGCAACATTTGTCTTTTTTGTCCTGGTCCTGAGTGTGACATGCCACTTATCCCCCAGTGTGCCTCATTTAACCAGGGAACTCTGAAGCACAGGGCTGAATGCCCTAAGAAGTTATTCCTGAATAGCACATCATCTGACCCCAGCCTACCATTACATACTCTTGATGTCCTTCGTTACATCACTGTTGCAGTATTGTGTACTAATGGTTAAGTATTCTGCCATAGATATCATGCATCCAGCCAATATACTAAACCTTGGGCCCCTTCCTCTTGTACCCTATATCCAACCCTGTGACCTGTGTACAAGAATGTGTTCATCCATAAAGGACATATGAGAACAAAGTTCCTCAGAATTTTTTTTATGCCACCAGCCCATTAAGAAAGATGATTTCTCAACTGGGTCTGTCAGTTGTACAACCTGTTCTCCTTTTTCATTCACTGTGGACAGATAATCTCGTTGTTGGGGCCCCTTGCTGTTTCACTTATGTTTTGATTAATAGTCAGCTAAGAAACAGAAATGCAACTGCAGTTGGCGTACACTCTGAGTGTTATTCTGCCTTGACCTAGAAGATAACATTAGAGGGTACTCTCTCTCTACATTTTTTGTCTGTTAAACTATAAGAAGTCACTTAACATCTCTAAACATTTACCTGGACAACCAAAGGCTTAACGAAATAGGCCGATGTAGGATGACCTCAGAGTTGTTTTTCTCAGATGTCTCTCAACAGCTGCATAAAAAAGTTTAGAAGCAAACATTTTCAAAGGTTTCTGTTATCCAGTCAGAGTAGGGTGGCTCTGTTGGGGCAGATGATGAGCCCCACAGACTGTTTGGCTTCTCTCCCTACACTCACTGTCATGACTCCAAAAAGCAGTTTCAAGCACATCTCACCTAACTGACCAGATGGTTGGTAAGACTGCGAAGGCCAAAACCTGGATAGTGATGTTTGAGGGACCAGAAGGCATACTGAAGAAGCTTGTTTAAGATGATGTCTCAGGTGCCCTTGTAGAGGGAAGTCAGGAGTCTGCCCCCTCACATTTTATCTGTTAATAGTCCTAAAAAGAGAAAACAAAAGATCAGTCATATTACTCATCCTCCTTTTACTGCTTTTCCCTGTGACCCTCATCAGGAATTTTAAGATTTTTCTCAGGGGCTTTTCCATGTCCTTATGCATCTGAAGCGTCCATGTTCACTTCCATTCCTTTTTTCTACTCCGTGGAAAAGAAAGAGGGGTACGTCTTCAAAAGATGAGTACTATTCAGATTCAGAAGTAGAATCTTAACTTGTCCTTCCTGAACCACTCTCCTACTGGATATGAATCAGAGGATGAAGAGATACTTTTTCTTGACCCTCATTTAGAAGAATTGCTCTTTGCTGACACCATAACAAAAATGATGCAGCAGTTCCAGTGGACAGGTAAGCAAGTCTCATCTCTGAAGTACAAAACAGATGCTATGATCTATGTGATCTATTTAACTTGGATGTACAAAAGCCTTCAGCTATTCCTCCTGTTCTGGATACTTATTTTCTGCATCCTTGACAACTTAAGTCACAGCCAACTGCATCTAAAAAAAAAAAAAGGATAGTTTTTGTAAAGTCGTGGATTCACATAAATATTTAAATAAGGATCTTTTCTCAGACCCTGCTGTAATTTTAATTGAATCAGACAAAGCTTCTAAGGTGCTTCAATCTGCAAATGCCCAGCCTAATCATATTTACAAAAGAGCTACAAATAAATATGGGAAGACAATGTGCATCTCTGCAACACATTCTTTCTGTGCCAAAACTACCAAACCCACGTGACTGGGTATGTGTTTATTTTTGATAAAATTAACAGATTGATTTCAGACATTTTTATTTTGATATTTAAACTTGTTTATTATCTGGAAAGCAAGTACCACACCGAGATTTCCATTCTTACTGCGTCACCCCTTTAGGCCCAAACCACGACATACCTCGCTTTGTTCAACACCCGAACTGTTCATTGTCAGGCCCTTATTGTCACTAAATGCTTCTGCTCTTGATATCCGTATTCCGAAATGGTTTCGGTAAGCCATCCGACTACCGATCTTCCAATAAAACATAAGGATTAAGACAGAGACAGACTGCACAGGTCCAAAACTGACGACGACGGTTCCGTTAGGCTAGTTGCCAGTTCGCCGGTACTCAGTGAGGTGCTTTCGCAGCCCCTGATGCCCACTTTGATGGATTCGCAGGCCGCGACCGAGACCCGTTCGGAGTCCGGTATGCCATCTTTGACTATGGAACCTGCGGATGTCTCTACCTTGGATGGGTCCGGAACCGCAGTGCAGGCAACAGCTTCCGAGGAAGTTCTTCGCACTACCGATATTTGACACAACAGACATCTTTCGCGTCTTTAGTTCTGTCTAAAACTACAGAGTTTCTAAGGATAAGAGTATGAGCAGCGCCTAAAAAAAAACGACGACCCAAACTCAAGCACCTGCTTCCTTGCCACAACATCAAATGCTTAAAATGGCAGAAGACCTGATTATACTGATTAGGGAAAGCCAGCATTCCCCTGCTAAGAGAAAAAGAGACCTGCCCCCAGCAGCTTTAACAGACCAAGAGACCAAGAGGTTTCCGAATATGAAGACATGCCCTTATCTGCTTATGAGGATTCAGATGTCGAGGAATCCATTCCCTATGCTTCACCTCCAAAGGATCATTCTTTTGGTGAAACCCTACAAACTTTGAGAGCATTTCCACTGGGAATGCCAAGACTATCCTCAGTCCAAAAAGAGACTCAGAGAATTTTTAGATTTGCCACAACATAGACCTTTAGCAATACCTCCAGTTCTGGATGTTGTGGATGATGTCTTTATGGAATCCAGTGTAACTCCTGATACTTTACCCCCTGCTCTTAGGAAACCAGACAGGTAGTACAGAGTTCCTGACTCTCTCAAATTTCTTTTCAAAAATCCTACTGCTGACCCAGAGGCCATCTTCCAGGGGCCTAAAAAAGCAACTACAGTTAAGAATCTCACCCCTTTGGACAGGGATTCCAGAGCTTTAGACAGATGGGGTAAAAAAGTATACACCTCTGCATCTCTTGCCATTAGGGCATTGAATTGCCAGTTTCACATGCTAAAGTACTAGCAACATATTCTGGAACTTATTAAGCAAAAAATTAGCTACCTTTACAGACTGTGCAGAAAATAAAGAATTACAAGAGCTTATGCATTTTGCAAGCCAAATGAGCAAGCATACTTTGCAATGTGGCTTTGATGCCCTAGAAGCATCTTGCAGGGGCAGCAGCCACTGGTTCTGTACTGAGAAGGCATGCTTGGCTTAAGGAGCAGACCATGCCAGTCCATGTCAAATCAAAATTACTAGAAACTCCTCGGATCAAGGACAATCTGTTTGGCACCAAAGCAGAAGAGGTTCTAAAAAAGATGGAGGAAAAATCTAAATCTATGCAGACAGTCAAAGATTTCTTGCAAGTGCAGTCTCCTAGATTCAGTAGGCATTACTCCTTGAAACATTGGTCCTTTCCAGCCCCCTCAAGGCCATCTCAAACTAGACCCAGGGGAAACAGACCCCCCCCCCCAGACTACAGTCTCAGGGTATGCAGAGATCTAAGCAATGGAGTGCCTCCACTTCAAAAACAGGGAGTGCTAAGCCACCCCTTTATGGAAAGAATTCACAATGACTTCTCAGCTCCACTCCTCACCTCTGCCCAACTGCTCGTGCCCCTAGGAGGAAAACCTGCCCATCGTGCAAAAATCTGGACCTCCATCACCAATGACCGATGGGTCCTCAACATTGTATCCCAGGGGTGCAAATTTTACTTCCACTCACTGCCAACCCACAAAAGGGTTCCCAGACCTTCGTCCAAACCTGTGGGCAGAGGGACAAAGCCAAGTTAAATCCCTGCTCTCCATAACGGATATTCAGCCTGTTCCTGCAGAGCAGGTAGGTCAAGGGTTCTGTTAAAGACTTTTCCTGGCACCCAGAAAAGAGGGCACTTGGCGCCCAATCCTAGATCTTTCCATTCTAAACACTTTCCTTATGGTACCAAAATTCAAAATGCTCACCCTTCAGCAGCTTCTTCCTACGCTGTCCAAAGATGCCTGGTTAGCCACCCTAGACCTAAAAGAAGCCTATCTGCACATCCCTATCAGGGACTCATGCATGAAATACATACGTTTCAGGGCAGGATCTATGCATTATCAGTTCTCTGCACTTCCCTTTGGCTTATCCACTGCTCCCAGAGTATTCACAAAATGCCTGGCTCCAGCCACTGCCTATTGCAGACAGAGAAAAATTCAAATTTACCCATACTTGGACGACTGCCTGATTCAGACAGACAGTCAGGAACAGCTGTTGCAGCACCTGACATTTGTAAATAACCTTCTAACCTCCCTGGGGTACACTATCGATGAAAATAAATCAAAATTAGTCAGCAGTCAAAAAATTGTATTCTGGGAGTAAGCCTAGGACACAGCATCCCAGATGACATTCCTTACTCTAGAAAAACAAGCCTGTCTGACAGACTACTTCACTCGAATGGCCACCAGAACTCGGCTATCTGCAAGGAAAATCCTGCAGGCCATAGGGTTCATGGCCTCTTGTATCCTACTAATTCCATATGCCAATCTGCATATGAGAAAACTTCAAGGGTACTTAAAAAGTCATTGGTGCCAACATTCTCAGGACCTGGAAACCATCATACCTTGTCTAAGGACAGAGTTTCTTTGGTGGGCAGTAGCAGCATGCAACTACGACAAGGGACTTTCCTATACTCAACCCCACGCCACCCAAACCCTAACCACAGACGCATCAGACTATGCCTGGGGGGCACATCTGAACAACAAGTGCATTCAGGGCCACTGGAGCCCAAGTCAAATTCATCTGCACATCAACCAAAAAGAGATGCTAGCTGTTCAGCATGCTCTAACAGCTTTCAGATCCCTACTCTCACCAGGACCCCTGCTAATAAAAACAGACAACACCACAGTTTTGTGGTACATCAACAAGCAGGGAGGAACCCGCTCTGCAAGCTAGCCATGGCCTTGTGGAACATGGCCTTGGACATGCATGTTCATCTGCAAGCTCAATTCCTGCCAGGCTACTCTCTGGCAGACGACTTAAGCAGAAATCTCCTAGACCCACACGAGTGGCAATTACAACCCAGCACCTTCTGCCTTCTAATCCAGAAATGGGGAACCCCAGAGGTGGACCTTTTTGCCTCCCTATGCAATCACCAGCTCAGCAAATTCTGCACCTGGACACCTCTCAGCATGGCCTGAGAAGTAGATGCCCTATCCATCCAGTGGGAAAACTTCTCAATTTATGCATTCCCCCCTCTGCTTCTTCTCTCAAGAATCTTACTCAAGATAAGACAGGACAGACCAAAGATGATCCTGATTGTCCCAGACTGTCCACACCAACACTGGTACCCACTACTGCGCAGCCTGTCACCGGTGCCACCCTGGCACCTACCCCAGATCCCAACCCTCCTCAGTCAGCAGGGAGGGACAGATCTTGCATCCGCAACTGCAAACCCTGAATCTTGCAGCCTGGCTTATTTCTTGAATTCTCCCCCAGTGACCAGCCTAAGCAAGCAGGTGCTGGACGTCATTCTTGAAGCCAGAAGACCCAGTACAAGGAAATCCTATGCTGGTAAGTGGAAAAGATATTGCTCCTAGATTCCTTCTAAATGAGAGGACACAGCACTGCCCTCTTTACCTCTAATCCTGGATTACCAAGCAGATCTACTCCATTAAGATCCATGCTTATGTCATCTCGGCTCATTACAACACTGAGCCACCTCTCTTCTCTCACCCTCTCATCAAACGGTTCCTGAGAGGGGCAAACAACTTAAGGACACCAAGGAGAGCACCCACCCCTGCTTGGAACCTTAACTTTGTACTGGAAAAGCTCACGCTACCCCCCTTTGAGCCTGCAGCATCAGCAGAGTTAAAATTCCTCTCTTGGAAAACAGCCTTGCTTCTGGTCATCACTTCAGCTAGAAGAGTGTCTGAGCTACAAGCAGTTATGGCTGTGGAACCCTTCATTATTTTTCATGCTGACAGGGTCTCCCTCAGGACTTACCCTTCCTTTCTACCTAAAGTGGTGTCCAGTGTGGCTCTCAACCAATATATCCATTTGCCAGCCTTCTTTCCTAATCCTTAAAATAAAGGGGAAGGGATCCTGCACTCCTTGGACATGCACAGACAGCTCAGATTCTACCTGGATAGGACTAAGTCCTTCAGGAAATCTGACCAGTTACTACTCAGTTTTTGCACCGCGGGCAGAGGTCAAGGCCATTTCAAATCAAACAATTTCCAAATGGATAGTACACTGTAACCATTTATGCTACAAACACCATGGGAAACCAACCCCTCAGGGGGTCAGAACACATTCCTCTAGGGCAACGTCTACCTCTACAGCATTCCTCAGGGGAATCCCTACCAGGGACATTCTGGAATATGCTTCCTGGAGTTCTGTACACACCTTCAACAAGCATTACCACCTGCTTATCTTTTCCAAATCCAGGGCGGGTTTTGCAACAGCAGTCCTGCAGGGCATACTAGCCAGCCCCAACTCTTCTTGACTGCCTCCACCCTTTCTTCAGCTTTGGGAATCAACCCAAGTGAGTTGACTGCAACAGTGAAACACGAAGAATATAGTACAGTTGTGTACACTTACCATAAATTTAGATGTTCGACTGTATTATCACTGTTGCAATCTTAGTTTCCCCCCCTCCAGCCCCCTTGTCTCACTCTCTCTCTCTCTCCTCTCTATGTCTATTACTCACCCCTTACAGGGGTATTGGTATTTGTGTTTACTTTTTACTGGTGATGTTTTACCCACCAGGCTCCTGACATTTGGGGCAAGAAAAACTAATAATGGTGTCGGCTGCCTGTTTTTATACTCCTGACTACCTGACGTCCATCCTGGAGCGACAGCAACCGACGCAGAAATGCCAAGTCTCTGGTATTTGGGCTGACTGAGGGCTACCTGCAGGCAGATAACCCAAGTGTGATGACTGCAACAGTGAATACACTCTAACATCTACATTTATGGTAAGTGTACACAACTGTACTTTGTAACACACAAATAGCAAGCCATTCATTAAAGTGTGGCTATGATGTTGTTGATGCCCCTTCTAGGGCAGCAGCTACTAGATCATTTTTAAGGAGGTATTTTTTGCTCGTCTTGCACCCATTGCCTGACAACGTAAAGGCTAAGCTTCTAGTTGCCCCTTTGGACAAAGTCAATCTTTTTCATCCGGCTTCTAATGAACCTCTCTAGAAATTGCAAGAGAGAGAAAAACGTGTGCAAGATTTTAAAAACGTTATTTCTGTCCCCTGTACCAAAATTCCAGAAGAATTGCACATCTACAATGGAACCCTTCTTTCCTACAAGCCAAAAGTCACAGTGAAAGTAAAAATTTTCACTTAGAAAAAGTGCCAGGAAAAGTCCAATTCAGATTTCAAAGAACCTAAAGGGTTATTTGGTGACTAAACCTGAGAAAATGTAGCTACCAACTTCCCTGGGCAACTCATTTCTTTTCTTTCAGGAAGACTATTAGTGCTTGCCTGCATCTTTGGAGAATGATAACATCAGACATCTGGGTACTCAGCATTATCCAAAACGAATGCAAACTGACTTGAAACTTACCTCCAGAAACCTCTGAAGTTCCCTAGTCCCTCAATCCATCAACATCCAAGTTTACCTGTCTTACAAGTACTGTTCCATCAGGGAACCATAGAATTAGTCACACATCACCAAAAAGGACACAGGTTTTATTCCTGATATTCCTTGTACAAAGAAAGGAGGGCACATGTAAACCCATTTTAAACACTAAGAATTCCAAAATTTGAAATGTTCTCTCTCCAGAGCCTGCTTCCTGTGATTTTCCCACAAGACTTTTTAGTTTATTTGGCTCTAAAGGATGGCCATCTTCACTTTACTATTTATACAGATCAAAGAAAATTCTTAAGATTTTGTGCTTTTTGATTTCATTTTCAGTCTGTTTACAGCTTCAAATGTATTCACAAAATATCTAGCCCCAGTGTTATTATTCGTTTTATTTATTTATTTTTTTAATCTGGTTTTCAAACAATAGATAAACAATTCAGGTGTAAAACAAAGGTCTACAGCTGATCAATATATCAAAGTTATACATATTTTTCAAGCAGGTCTTTAAGCTTAACCAAGATTTATACAAATGTGTAATATTAGAAGTTCTCAACTTTATAGTATGCAGTTCGCTATTGCAAACAAGTTTTGCCTTACTAATGCATTCAACACTAGAGGGGGTAACTTTACTTTTCCAGTTTTTGGTAATTACTTTTCTACTATAGCAAGAATAGACCAAAAAGAGGTACTTGGATTTTTAGAATTATCTCCGGAATCAGATCAATAAATAAAACGAAAGATTTAGAAATATTACATCTGTCTGACCATTGAGCTTGAATGAAGTTATTAATTTCTTTTCAAAAGGGGAGATGACTTTCCATTCATATACCATATCCGTCCAGTTGGCTATTATTTATACATAATTATAATTTTGTTAGGAGTGACAAAAGCTCTAAGTAAGAATTTCCAAGTGAAAATTTTCCAGTGTAATGAAGATGTGGATGTTCATCGTGCATACAGCTGCAGTCATAACAGATGGGTTTTCCTGCCGTCAGGCGGGTCCTCGGTCGGCCGAATTCCAAAGTCTAGGTCCGGCGTCGGTTGTCGTCACTTCTTCCCTGACGGCAGTGCGACAGGGGTATAAAAGAACCAGCCGACGCCATTTTCTCCAGTCTTTCTTGCCGCGCGGTGCCCGAAGCAGAAGCAGTTCGCAAGTGCCGGTCGGCCAGCTCCTGAGATTACGAATATCTGCAACCGAAGTCTTCTTGAAAGCTAAGTACCCCGTTGGTGAAACTTTTCTTGCCTCAGACCGATGTCAGACAAAGTTAATAATTGTATTTCATGTGGGAAGCAAATACCGCATAAGGATTTTCATTCCCTCTGCATTCCTTGCTTAGGCCCAGACCACGACATCCCGGCCTGCCGTTTTTGTGCTACATTCAACAAACGCACCATTAAGCGTCGGGCGGAGTTCGCCCAGCACTTTTTCGGCAAAAAATTTAACTACATAATGTCGTCGGATATTCCGACTCCGGTTTTGACTAAAAGATGCAAAGATAAGGACCGGCACACGAGGTCCGCGGCCTCTACTGACACCATGCCAAAGCCGACTACAGGTGGTCCGGTTCTCAGCGAGGCGCCTACGCAGCCCCTGACTACCGATGACACTTCATTGGCGGTGTCTTCTGTACCCGAGGTCGCAGGCTCTTCGGCCCACACCCCGACTACAGATACCGAAGCCACTCTTGGCGGTGAAACTCAGACTTTAGACAGGTCTGCCTCCTCTCAAGGTGTCTTCAGGCCTTCCTCTTCTTTTTCCATCAAGGCTTTCACTAAGTCTAAGACAGCCATGCATTCTAAAAAACAAACCCCACAGGGCCCTTCTCAAGGCCCCATGCCTAAAAAGCAGATGCTCAAAATGGCTGAGGACTTAATTTCTCTTATCAGGGGTTCTCAACCCCCCCCCCCCGGAAAAAAGGACCAGAGCGGAGGAAGAATCCCCCTCCTCGGACCAGGCTTCCATTATTTCGGAACATTCTGATGACCAGCAACATTCATACTCCACTTTTGAAGATTCTGATGCAGAGGAGTCCATTCCCTCCCCCCCCCTGAGGATTACTCTTTTGGGGAAACCTTGCATACCTTGAGGGAACACTTCCACTGGGAAGGTAAGAGTACTCAGAAAATGCTTAGGGATTTTCTCTTACTCCCTCAGCACAGGCCTCTGGCTATACCCCCTGTCTTAGATATCCTTGATGATGTGTATTCGGAGTCCTGCCTTAACCCAGACTCTTTACCTCCAGCCCCAGTCAAGCCTGACAGGTATTACCGGGTTCCTGACTCACACCAATTCCTATACAAAAGCCATGCGGCTGACCCAGAAACTATCTTACAGGGCCCCAAGGGAATTAAGGCCTCCACTACTAAAAATCCTTTACCTTCAGAGAGGGATTCTAGAGCTTTAGAAAGGTGGGGGAAAAAGGTATACACCTCGGCCACCTTATCCATGAGGGCGTTAAACTGCCAGTTCCATATGTTAAAGTACCAACAGTTTCTGTTATCACAGTTGAGAAGCAAAATGTCACAACCTGAACAACCAGATTTGAAGGAGTTGCAGGATTTGATACATAGTGCAGAACAAGTAGGTAAACATACCTTGCAATGTGGTTTTGATGCTTTAGAGGCCTCATGTAGAGCTGCTGTTACAGGATCAGTCATACGTAGACATGCTTGGCTCAAAGAGCAAACCTTACCAGATCATGTCAAAGCTAAATTACTGGATGCACCTCTGCAAAAAGATGTATTGTTTGGTGTTAAAGCTGAGGAGGTATTAAAGAAAATGGAGGAAAAGGCAAAATCAATGCAAACAGTGAAAGATTTCCTACAGGTACAACCTCCACGTTTCAGTAGAAATTGGCCTTCAAAAAATTGGTCCTTTCCAGCCACGGACAGACCCCAAAGAGGTAGATACAGGTACCCAAGGGGTAGAGGGCAATCTCAAGGATCGTTTAGAGGCAGACAATGGCAAGCACCTACCCAAAGAGGTAGCGAGGATAGTTCACAGCCATTCAGAAAGCAGAACATGCCAAGCAAGGCTCCAATGGCAGCACCTTTAGGCGGAAAACTGGCATTATTTTCAAAAAATTGGCATATTGTCACAAAAGACAAATGGATTCTGGACATTATAGACAGAGGCTACAGATTCCACTTTCACACCCTTCCAAAAATGAGAGGCATGCCAAACCTGCCACACAATCAAAGGACAGAGGCACAAAAACAAATCTCAGATCTCATGGACATGAAAGCTATTCAAGAGGTACCTGCACAAGAACAGGGTCAAGGTTTTTATTCCAGACTATTCCTGGTACCAAGGAAGGGCAAAGATTGGAGACCTATTTTGGACCTATCCATCCTAAACACATTTTTACTCGTGCCAAAATTCAAGATGCTCACATTACAGCAGCTTCTTCCCATGCTGGGCAAGGAGTCTTGGCTGGTAACATTGGACCTCAAGGAGGCATACCTGCATGTCCCAATCAGACAAGATTGCAGAAGATACCTCAGATTTCTTGCAGGTTCAACACATTATCAATTCTCTGCATTGCCCTTTGGCTTATCTACTGCGCCCAGAGTGTTCACGAAATGCCTGGCATCAGTAATTGCCTACTGCAGACTGCAAGGGATACAAATATACCCATATTTGGACGACTGCCTGATCCAAGCGGACAGCAAGCACATACTTCTGAAAAATCTGGCTTTTGTAATAAGGTTGTTGAATTCCCTGGGATACACAGTCAACAAAAAGAAATCAAGGCTAATACCCTCTCAAACAATAATTTTCCTGGGTGCCAACTTGGATACAAACACCCAGATGGCCTACCTCACACCAGAGAAACAAGGGCAACTAACTCAATACTTCAGAAAACTGGCAACTTTCACCAGGCTGACTGCAAGGAAAATCCTGCAGGCTCTGGGATTCATGGCATCTTGCATCCTACTAATCCCATGTGCAAAGCTGCATATGAGGAAACTTCAATGGTACCTGAAAAACCTATGGTCTCAGCACAGCCACAGCTTGGAAACAATAATACCACTAATTCCATGTCTTCAAAAGGAATTTCTGTGGTGGGCTCAAGCATGCCAAACAAACACAGGTCTCCCATTCTGCAAGCCTCAAGCAAGTCAAACCATCACAACAGATGCCTCGGATTACGCCTGGGGGGCGCACATGACAGATCGGTGCATTCGGGCAGATGGTCCCAAAAGGAAAAGCACCTACACATCAATCAAAAGGAAATGCTAGCAGTAATAAATGCTATTATAGCATTCAAAGACCTGCTGCATCCAGGCCAGCTATTGATAAGGACAGACAACACCACAGTAATGTGGTACATAAACAAACAGGGAGGAACCCACTCATACCCCCTATGCAGGCTAGCCATGTCTCTTTGGAACATGGCTCTAGAATTGCAAATCGAGCTTCAAGCACAGTTCCTGCCAGGCAAGGAAAACACGCTGGCAGACAACCTAAGCAGAAATATGACAGATCCACACGAATGGAAGTTGCATCCTCAAGTTTTTTTCAAAGATAATTCAAGCATGGGGAAGGCCAGACATAGATCTCTTTGCCTCCCACAGAAATCACCAATTGGCAAAATTCTGCTCAAGGACCTTTCATCCACAGGCTTGGAAAGTGGACACACTCTCTTTCAGTTGGACAACAATGACAGTATATGCCTTTCCACCTCTTCCTCTGCTGCCCAAAGTTCTATTAAAAACCAGAGCAGACAGACCAAAGATGATTCTCATCGCTCCAGACTGGCCAAGGCAACACTGGTACCCACTCCTGAGGAGCCTAACGCTTTCCCCACCATGGATCCTGCCTTTAATGCCTCTTCTACTGACTCAGCACAACTTCAAAACTCTTCACAGTCAGCTGAAAACACTCAATCTAGCCGCATGGAAGATTCCTTAAAACCACAGCAGACCCTACTCTCCAAGGAGGTACAGGATGTCATTTTGGAGGCCAGAAGACCCTCTACTAGAAAAGCCTACTCCGCCAAATGGAAACGGTTTTGTGTTTGGAATGAGAAAAAGGGCGAGAACCCTGGAATACTGAATTTACCTCAAATATTACAGTACCTAGCTGAGATGCTAAGCAGTGGACTTTCATTCTCTTCCATCAACATCCATGCCTCAGCCATTTCTGCAGAATACAACACTGATCCTCCTTTATTCTCTCACCCCCTCTTAAGGCAGTTCCTCAGAGGGGCTAAGAATGTAAAACCCCCAAGGAAACAACCAGAACCTGCTTGGGATCTCAATTTCATTCTTGAGAAACTTACTTTGCCTCATTTTGAGCCAGCTGCCTCAACAGAACTGCATTATTTGTCCTGGAAAACAGCCTTCCTGCTGGCTATCACCTCAGCTCGCAGGGTTTCGGAACTACAAGCCCTCATGGCTGTGCAGCCTTTCATCATTTTCCATCAGGACAGAGTTTCCTTACAAACCGATCCTTCCTTTATGCCAAAGGTAGTATCCAGGGTAGCCTTGAATCAGGCTATCCACTTGCCTACCTTTTACCCCAATCCTCAAAACAAAGGGCAGAGACTACTACATTCCTTGGACATTCACAGGCAACTACGTTATTATTTGGACAGAACAAAGCCTTTCAGAAAATCAGAGCAACTCTGTGTCCTATGCTACAGGGGCTCAAGGGAAGCCTATTTCCAAACAGACAATCTCAAAATGGATAGCCCACTGCATACGCTTTTGTTACTCTCTTCATGGAAAAACTGTACCTGCAGGCATCAGGTCTCACTCCACAAGGGCCACAGCTACCTCTGCAGCTTTCCTCAGGGGGGTTCCTACCAAAGATATTTTGGAAGCTGCCACTTGGAGTTCTGTGCATACTTTCTCCAAGCACTATCACCTGCCTTTATACTCCAAATCTAGAGCAGGTTTTGCCACTGCAGTTTTGCAGGGCATCCTGGCTCCTCCTAGTTCCACCTAGTGCCTACCACCCCTTTTTTAGCTTTGGTATTCTACCCATCTGTTATGACTGCAGCTGTATGCACGATGAACATAGTACAGTTTTGTACCTACCTTAAATGTAGATGTTCGAGTGCTAATACAGCTGCAGTCCAGGTTTCCCTCCCTCCTTCCCCTCTGGAACAGGCCTAATGGCTAACACCTCCTCATACAACCTGATTGGGATATTCTTTTATGGTGTATTTGCTTGCAACTACTGTTTTTTGATTGTACTGCATTACATTATTACATAAATTTATGTATTGCCTTCCTTCTGGGGGCACCTGACATCTGGGGCAAGAAAAACTGAAGAAAATGGCGTCGGCTGGTTCTTTTATACCCCTGTCGCACTGACGTCAGGGAAGAAGCGACAACAACCGACGCCGGACCTAGACTTTGGAATTCGGCCGACCGAGGACCCGCCTGACGGCAGGAAAACCCATCTGTTATGACTGCAGCTGTATTAGCACTCGAACATCTACATTTATGGTAGGTACAAAACTGTACTTTTTATCTGTAGCTTTTATTATTTTCTTGTATTCGTCAGAGAAGTCTTCATTATTAATTTTTGAGGAATAGTTCCAATAGGAATTGTCTAAATATGTGAAATCTAACTTAAAATTTTGATAAATTTGTGACAAATACAATTCATTTTTCATTGCATTGTTTTTTATATTTATTAAGAATTCCAGTAATTTGGGGAACATTTCTTCTCTAGGTTAAATATCTTCTTTATCTCTGTGTAGACAAAATCTCTAATATTTGTAAAATATATCAATTCTTAGAATCTTAATTGTATTTGGACCTGACATTTTCAACAATATATATCAGTACCATTTAAGAAGTGATGCCAGTAAATTAAGTTGCTTTTTTCAATACTAGCATTTTGTTGATGTTATGAGTTTCTAAGCAGTCGTTTGTATATGCAGTTGGAAACATGGAAAATAACAAGTCTTTAATACAATGGTTAGAATAAGAGAACTTTTGGAAAGAAGAAATTATGTTATTTAAATAGGGAATTTGAGAAGCGGGTGTAATTCCATTTATGCAAAAATCTTTTAATAACCAGATAAATCTATCAGGGGCTGTTTGTTTGAGTTGTTATGATGTATTTATTATTTACTGATATTTCTTGATGTATCTGTTTCCATTTTGATTCATAAGATGAATTTATCCACAACACTATAACTTTTACAATTGCTGAAGTATAATGCAATTGAATGTCAGAGAAATCCTATTCCACCATTATCAAAACCTCTTCTGTGCCAGTCAAAGGAAACTCTTGGTTTATTAGGAGGCCAGAAATTTAAGTAGAATATTATTTATCTTCTTCATCATGTTTTTTTTTGTGAAGCTACTACTAAAGATTGTAAGACAAAGAATGTTTTAAGGAAAATTGCCATCTTAATAAGCATTAATTGTTCTTCCATGGTAAAGAATTTATTCCAGTTTGAGACTAAACTTAAATTTTTTTTTATAAACAACCTGTTGAAAGTTTCTTTGCTATCAGACATAATTGTTATACCAAGGTATTTAATTGGATTGCTATTCCAGTTGAAGTTGAGTATTTTTGTATGATTTTTTTTATTTTTTATTAATTTTATTTTATTTGACATTTGTTGACCGGGAAAGTCTTACTGAGCTTGCGCCCTTTTTCAGCAGAGGCCCAGGGAGAAAAGCTCCACAAAGTATTCCATACACCATAAAAATGTTTACCAATACATAATGTACTTGTTTTATTATGATTAAATCTTAAGTTTGAGATTTCTTCAAACTGACTTATAGAACTAATTTTATGTTCTAATGAATTTTCTATATTTCCTATTGTTAGTAAAATGTCGTCACCAAAGAGTTGAATTTTTAGTTTGAAATCTTTTATTTTGATACCATTAATGTTCTCATTAGCTCTAATACTATTAGCAGTTTATAACTAGTGCAAAAAGTAAAGGTGATAATGGATAGCCTTGTTTTGTTTTATGTTTCTTTGTTATTTAAAGGAATTAGAAAGAAAATAACTTATTTTAACATAAGCACAAGAGTTGTTGTATAACTTAGAAACGAATGCAGTTATCTCAGATGAGAAATTATACACTTTAACTTGAATAGGCATGACCAGTTAACCGACTCAAAGGCCTTATCCAAATCAAGACTAATGATAGAAAGTTATTTTTATTTTTATTTGCAAAGTCTATTAATGTATGCATTCTTATTATGTTATCCTGTACATGTCTGTTTAAAATAAATCCAGTTTGATCATTGTTAATTACAAGCTGGTGTATTAGTAAAACAAGAGAACTGGACAAAGAATTGAATGCACTACAGGCCAAAATAGACACACTAAAGTTAAATCTAAAACCAAATGGCACTATCAGTCAGTCTGAACTTAAAAACTTAAATACAAAATATGTTGAAATTCTAAATCATAGTGTCAATAAACCTGGAAAAATGTAAACCAGGCATATTCAGTAAATCCTTTAAGCTTGCATAAACTTGCTCTTAGATCAAAGAAAATGAATAAACTAAATCATATCAAAGAAATTATAACACATATAGTTGAAACTTTTCTAAGGGAAAACATAAATAATAAAATAAGTGAACAAAAAAATTGATAGACCGTTCACTTTAACAGAAATAAACAATCAAATAAAAAAAATTTAAAAAGTAATATGGCGTCAAGCTTAGATGGTCTTATACCAAAACTATATAAAATACTGCCAGATGCAGTTAAAATGTTAGATAAGGTCTATAGAGAAATAAAAACAACTGTTGAATTCCACCCTTCATGGAAATAATTCCTTGTATCACCTATTTTAAAACAAGATAAGGATCCTACAAAGTATTCACCATACAGTAGACTCCCTCTTATCCAGCCTCTCTTTAACAGGCCGTCAAATTTCTGCCATAGCCCTAGAAAAGACAACAAAGAACAACAACACTTCTGCCTCCTCTGGGCTAAATAATGACAGGCATTTGAATTTTAGACTCCATATTCATTAGAAAAATGCATGCTAACACAAATTCTGTTATTCTAACTGATTTATGTAGCTGCTGTGCTATTTTGTATGCATTTTCTGATTAACCAGACATTCATTTATCCAGCCTAAGATCTGGTCCTAGCGAGACCAGATAAGAGGGAGTCTACTGTACAGACCCATTTCACTTCTAAATATGGACAATAAGATGTTCATGTCCATTTTAGCTAACAGAAATAATAAACAGTGTCCATGTTATCCATATCTATCTACCCTTATTTAGATTCTCTTTTAATCCAGACTACATCAATGAAAAAAAAAACTTTGCAGGACCTTCAGTTCACTATGGACCTGCTTCTTTGCCTAGATTGTTCTCTGAACCCAAAGAAATCCAGTCTACAACCTTTGCAAGATCTAGTTTTCCTAAGTTGCCAACTAAGTACTTGTTGCATGATGGCCTGTCTTCCTCAGGAAAAATTCAGTTTTTGGCTTCTTTCTTCCAGTTCCTTCTGACTTTAGAAATTAACTTTGCAAGAGACATTCTGAAAGCCCTGGGGTTCACAACATGAATATTACAGGTGATCCCATTTGACAGATTCCACATGAGAAAGATGCAGTGCCACCTTCTAAACTTCTCAATTCCTCTCTTTCCTTTTGTGAAGAAAGAATTTCATTGGTGCATCAGTCAAATACCACTCAATCCTGGAATGCCCTTTCTGGTCCCTGTTCCCCATTATAAAATTTAAATGGATGCTTTAAACCTGGCTTGAAAAGCTTGTTCAATGGACATGAAAGTCCAAAGAGTATGGACAAGGCAGTTCGGGTGCAAATGAATATCAAAGAAATGAAAAGCCTTAATCATTGCCCTTCAAGCCCCTCACCACTACGTGTCTCCAGGAACCTTACAAAACCTGACAGACAATACTACAGTCATGTGGTATATCAGCAGGCAGAGAGGAACCAGATCCTACCATATGTGCAGGGTAACCACAATGACTTAAGAAACTGCTGTTCACCGCAGTTGTTTTCTTCAAGCAACCTTCATCTCATGAAAAATGAGCTCAGTGGTGGGCTATCTGAGCAGATTCAAGACAGACTCTCATAGAGGTTTTTCTGCAGATTATCCATCAGTTAACTCCCTAGGTAGATTTTTTTTTTTTTTTGCCTCCACTGTAAACACAGCTTCCTTCTTTTTCATCTAGTCAAGGACAGTAACCACAGATTACTCAACAGGATTGACCTACACACAACAAAATGGTTCTCTCATTTGTCCTAACCTACAGGCTGTAATTTCACAGTTTGGATGATAGGGTTTTAATTCCATTCGGGCATCTATTCTACGGAGGATGTGCTACAAATATTACAGAAGGGAAGAAAACCTGCTTCAAGAAAATCTCGTATTTGAAAATGGAGGATGTTCATCGTGTTACCCTGCTGCAGTCATCACACTTGGGTTATCCTGTCGTCAGGTGGTCCCACAGTCGGTTGGAATTCCAAAGTCTTGGTCTGGCGTCGGTTGCTGTCCCTTCTTCCCTGACGTCAGTGCGCCAGGGATATATATAATGCAACCAACGCCATTTTCTTCAGTCTTTCTTGCCGCGCAGTGCCCGAAGCAGAAGCAGTTCGCAAGTGCCGGTCGGCCGACTACTGAGATTTTCGAATTCGAATTTCAGACCGAAGTCTTCTATAAAGCTAAGTACCCCGTTGGGGAAACTTTTCTTGCCTCAGACCGATGTCAGAAAAAGTTAATAATTGTATTTCTTGTGGGAAGCAAATACCTCATAAGGATTTTCATTCTTATTGCATACCTTGCCTAGGCCCAGACCACGACGTCACTAGTTGTCGTTTTTGTGCTAGGTTTAATAAGCGTACTATTAAAAGACGCTTTGATTTCGCACAACACTACTTAGGTAGGAAATTTAACTACACCATGCCGTCGGAGCAACCGACTACCGGCGTGCACAAAAAACGCAAGGATAAGGACAGACAGCCCAGGCCTAAGCCAGATACCGAGGCTTCAACTGGCCCGGTCTCTGATTCTCCGGTCCTCAGTGAGGCTACGACACAGCCCCTGATTACCGCAGATCTGGAACCCGAGACCACTTCAGAATTTTTGACGGAATGTACCAGGCCGACGCAGCCATTTAGTTCAGGCCCTACCGACGACATTGCTGAAAAAGATGTCAGTACTGCAGAAACGCCATCTGTTTCTGAAGGCGTTTTCAGACCGACGACGCTCACCATTAAATTGTTTTCTAAGACGAAGACTCCTATTAAATCTAAAAAGACTGCACTTCAGTTCCCTGTTCAAGGCCCCATGCCTAAGAAACAGATGCTCAAAATGGTTGAAGATTTGATCACTTTAATCAGGGGTTCCCAGCCCCCTCCTGACAAAAGGCCTAGACGAGAGGAAGATTATGCATCCTCTGAACAAGTGTCCATTTCTTCAGACTCCTCTGAGGACCAAGATTACTCCTCCTCCCCTTATGAAGATTCTGATGCTGAGGATTCCATTCCCTCAGCTTCTCCTCCTGAAGACTACTCCTTTGGGGAAACTTTACACACTATGAGGGAACATTTTCACTGGGAAGGTCAGGACTACTCTGAGTCGAAGAAAAGGCTCAGAGAGTTTCTTTTACTCCCCCAACACAGACCACTTGCCATCCCACCAGTTTTAGACATTGTGGATGATGTTTACTTAGAATCCAGTTTTAACCCTGATTCTCTTCCTCCTGCTCCGGCTAAGCCTGACAGATATTATAGAGTGCCTGATTCCCACAAATTTCTTTACAAAGCCCTGTTGCTGACCCAGAGACAATCTCCCAGGGTCCCAAGGGGGCTAAGGCTTCTATGGCTAAAAATCCTGTACCTTCTGAGAGGGATTCCAGAGCACTAGACAGGTGGGGGAAAAATGTTTACACCTCAGCCACTCTAGCTATGAGGGCACTAAATTGCCAATTTCACATGCTTAAGTATCAGCAATTTCTAATCTCTCAGTTAAAGCAAAAAATGACCACTCTCCCTCAACAATCTGAATTGAAAGAAATGCAGGATCTGTTGCATGCCACTGAACAGGTGGGCAAACATACTTTACAATGTGGGTTTGATTCTTTGGAGGCCTCCTGCAGAGCAGCTGTCACTGAGTCTCTTATACGTAGGCATGCTTGGTTAAAGGAACAAACTCTACCTGATCATGTTAAAGCAAAACTTCTAGATGCTCCCTTACAGCAGGATGTTCTTTTTGGAGTTAAAGCAGAAGTAGTCTTAAAGAAAATGGAGGATAAGGCAAAATCTATGCAGACAGTCAAAGACTTTCTACAGGTACAGCCCCCTCGCTTCAGCAGAAACTGGCCAACAAAAAATTGGTCCTTTCCAGCTACAGACAGACCACAGAGGGGTAAATACAGACACCCAAGGGGCAGAGGACAACCACAAGCCCAGTACAAACCTCGCCAATGGGGCACTACAACACAGAAGGGAGGAGAAGACAGGTCCCAATCTACCAGAAGGCAAACTCAATGACTTGCACCTCATCTGGCCAAGCAACACTCTCTTGGCAGCCCCCTTGGGAGGAAAACTCGCACTTTTTTCAGACAACTGGCACATTGTCACAAAGGACAAATGGGTCCTAGACATAATTTTACGAGGATACAGATTCCATTTTCACACCTTGCCAATGAAAAGAGGAATGTCAAACCTGCCACAAAATCAATGGGCAGAGGCACAAAAACAAATTACAGCTCTCATGGACATGAGAGCCATTCAACTGGTACCTACTCGAGAGCAAGGTCAAGGATTTTACTCAAGACTTTTTCTAGTGCCCAGAAAGGACAACGCCTGGAGACCAATTCTGGACCTTTCAATTCTAAACACCTACTTGCAGGTACCCAAATTCAAGATGCTAACACTACAGCAGCTTCTTCCCATGTTGGGCAAGGAAGCATGGCTAGTAATGTTGGACCTCAAGGAGGCATACCTGCATGTCCTTATCAGACAAAGTTGCAGAAGATACCTCCGTTTCATTGCAGGTTCAACCCATTACCAATTCTCTGCACTGCCCTTTGGCTTATCTACTGTGCCCAGAGTCTTCACAAAATGTCTGGCACCAGTAATTGCATACTGCAGACAAAGAGGAATTCAAATATACCCATACCTGGACGACTGCCTCATCCAAGCAGAAAGCAAGGACATTGTATTACATCATCTGGCTTTTGTGAAACATCTGCTAAATTGCCTGGGGTACACAGTAAACGAAAAGAAGTCAAAACTAGTACCCTCACAAAATATTACATTCCTGGGTGCCAGCTTGAATACAACGGCCCAGAAGGCTTATCTTACGCCAGACAAACAACTACAACTGACTCAATATTTCAAAACAATGGCAACAAAGGCCCAATTAACTGTAAGAAAAATTCTGCAGGCCTTGGGCTTCATGGCATCTTGCATACTACTAATACCATTTGCAAAGCTGCATATGAGGAAATTACAGTGGTACCTAAAAAGCGTATGGTCTCAACACAGCCACAGCTTGGACACAATGATATCTCTCATTCCCTGCCTACAACAGGAGTTTCTATGGTGGTCACAGGCATGTCACCTCAACAAGGGTCAGCCTTTCACCTTGCCCCCAGCCAGGCAAACTATCACAACAGATGCATCAGATTACGCCTGGGGGGATCACATGGCAGGACAGTGCATTCAAGGCGTATGGACTGCAGATCAAAGGAATCTGCACATCAATCAAAAAGAGATGCTAGCTGTACAGAAAGCTCTGACGGCCTTCAAGAATCTATTACATCCAGGACAACTGACAATAAAGATGGACAACACCACAGTAATGTGGTACATAAACAAACAAGGGGGGTACTCACTCCTACCCTCTGTGCAGGCAAGCAATGACCTTATGGAACACAGCTCTGGCTTCCGAGTTCAGTTACAAGCTCAATTCCTGCCAGGACAGAAGAATACATTGGCAGATGACCTCAGCAGAAACATCATGGATCCCCATGAGTGGAAACTAGATCCACAAGTATTTACAATGATAACTCAAAAATGGGGTCTTCCTGACATGGACCTGTTTGCCAGCCCTCAAAACTATCAACTAACAAAATTTTGTACAAGGGCACTTCACCATCAAGCGTGGAAAGTGGACGCACTCTCTTTCAGTTGGAAAAACCTGACAGTATATGCCTTCAATCCATTGCCTCTCCTCACAAAGGAACTTCTGAAAGTCAAAAAGGAGAGACCTCGACTGATTCTCATAGCCCCAGACTGGCCACGCCAGCACTGGTACCCGCTATTGAGGAATATGGCCCACGGCCCACCATGGATATTACCACAAATTTCCCATTTAGTCACACAACAAAACAATCAGATTCTTCACAGCCAGCTCAAAACCTAACTAAGCATCCAGCCAGCTCCTCTTTCCCAAGCAGTTATGGATGTTATTCTGGAAGCTAGGAGGCCAAGCACCAGGAAGGCTTATTCGGACAAATGGAAAAGGTTTTGTGCCTGGAACCAATCTAAAGGCCAAGACACAATTCAGCCTCACATGCCTCACATTCTACAGTATTTAACTGAGATGTTGCACAAAGGACTTTCTTTCTCCTCCATTAAAATCCATGCTTCAGCTATTTCGGCCCACTACAACACGGATCCACCCTTATTTTCGCATCCACTTCTAAGGCAGTTCCTCAGAGGGGCAAAAAACATTAGACCACCCAGGAGAGCACCTACACCAACATGGGACCTCAATTTTGTTCTGGAAAAACTAACGCTACCTCCCTTTGAACCTGCTTTCTCTGCAGATCTTCAGTTCCTATCATGGAAGACTGCCCTGCTGCTAGCAATAACTTCAGCTAGAAGAGTCTCAGAGCTACAGGCACTAATGGCAGTGGAACCTTTCCTCATTTTTCATCAAGACAGGGTTTCTCTACGAACTAATCCTTCCTTTATGCCTAAGGTGGTTTCCAGTGTGGCTTTAAATCAAACCATCCACTTACCCACCTTCTTCCCAAATCCACAGAACAAAGGTGAGAGACTCCTGCATTCCTTGGACATTCACAGGCAACTTCATTACTACTTGGACAAAACTAAGGCTTTCAGAAAATCTGACCAGCTCTTTGTATCCTATGCTACAGCTTCTCAAGGGAAGGCTATATCCAAGCAAACCATTTCCAAATGGATAGGTCATTGCATACGTTTTTGCTACACCCATCATGGAAAACCAGTTCCTGCTACCATTAGGCCCCACTCTACCAGGGCAACAGCTACTTCTACAGCCTTTCTCAGGGGGGTTCCAACCAAGGAGATTTTGGAAGCTGCAACTTGGAGTTCAGTACACACCTTTACCAAACACTATCACTTACCACTTTACAGGGCGGGCTTCGTCACTGCAGTTCTGCAGGGCCTTCTAGCCTCCTCTAACCCTCTATGATACCTCCACCCAACCTTAGCTTTGGGATTCAACCCAAGTGTGATGACTGCAGCAGGGTGACACGATGAACATAGTACAGTTTTGTACCTACCATAAATGTAGATGTTCGAGTGTACACCCTGCTGCAGTCCAGGTTACCCTCCCTCCATCCCCTCTGACCTACTGGCTAAATCTCTTCAATACCTTCCTGATGTATTTGCTTATAGCTGAAGGGATTTTGTGTTTGTGCAAGTTTACTCAATTTGGTACTAATTACTGACCACCTTTTTGGGGGCACCTGACATCTGGGGCAAGAAAAACTGGGGCAAGAAAAACTGAAGAAAATGGTGTCGGTTGCATTATATATACCCCTGGCGCACTGACGTCAGGGAAGAAGCGACAGCAACCGATGCCGGACCAAGACTTTGGAATTCCAGCCGACTGCGGGACCGCCTGACGACAGGATAACCCAAGTGTGATGACTGCAGCAGGGTGTACACTTGAACATCTACATTTATGGTAGGTACAAAACTGTACTTTTTTCTTTTTGGTTCCCAAATACAAGAAAGGACCCTTATCAGCTGAGTATTCCCATTATCCTCGACTATTTATGTGAACTGCACAACTCAGGGATAGCATACTCTTATTAAAGTTCATTTGTCAGCTGTCTCTGCTGTTGTGCCAATGAATCCTTCTTTGATGTCAAGCAATTGCTGAACGGTTTCCTTCACATCAGGTCACCAAGAAAATCCATTAATTCTCCTTGAAACCTGAAATATGTATTGAAAAAGTTAACACGCACATTTTCATCCTGTCTCTTCTTCTCCTTTAACTTTCTGTACATGAAAGATAACTTTGTTAATTTCTTTGGCTCTTACTAAAAAGATCTCTGTTACAAGCTCTTGTGTCTTCTCCATCCTTCTTGTTTTTTCATAAAGATAGGGTTTCTCTTAAGACTAATCTTTTGTTTATGCCTGAGGTAGTAAATGAGATATCTTTAAGCCCAACCCTCATTTTTTTGGGGGGGGTGGGGTACTCTTCATTTTCTTGATGTTCATGGCCAGCTAAGATTCTATTTAAACCAACTAAGCTCATCAGAAAATCTATAAAATAAATCCAATTACCGCTGAGCAAAGCAATGAAGGGTACCAAAGGGTACAGTCTCAAAGACCTTCTGATGAAAACTGACAATCCAGTAATAGGCAGAACGTAATAAAAAGCAGGTTTATTGGGTATAAATAGGTTAGCGCTTTCGCAATAGCTTCTTCAGACCTTATCACATAAAACATTAAAAATCACTACTTTAAATACACAAAAAGGCGCCAAAATCCCATAAACATCTTAAAGGTACAAAACTCATAGAAAGCACATTGAACAACACAATAGGAAAACATAATATGTACATGACTGTGAAAAAAAAAATATATATATATCATGTTAAAACCATGTGGATATATATAATTGTAATAGTGATTAGAATATAAAAAGTGATAAAAATGTCTAAAAATCAAGTGGGTATGATACAATAACGTATACATACTAACGTCTCTTGTTCCCTAACCTCCTAGATTTCAACAGTGGGCGTAAGGGGACCCTCCCATTCAAACCTGGTACTAGGTCAGCCCTGAATTTAATAATCCAGTGAATTTCCCTGGTCTCAGTATAGTTGCTGATGTCCCCTCTCCTATGTGTTTTAAAAATCTGTTCTAATATTCTGAACTTGAATTGGTGTGCTATACCTTCCTCATTGGTGTGCTTGGCCAGTGCATTGTGTAAGTTACCCTTCCTCGTATGGTATGTGTGTTCTCGGATCCTGTCCCTCAACGTCCGGTTCGTCTTGCCTACATAGTAGGCTGGACATGATGTGCAGGAAGCGAGATAAACCACATCTTTGGACATGCAACTACCTTTCGTTCGGATGTGGTATGTGCCAGATCCATGAGGATAGACAAATGCAGGGTCAGTCAGTATGTAGGAACAGAAATTACACTTGTTGCAAGGTGTCATATAGGGGCCTGATGGAGTGGAGGGAATATGATGTACTCTTGGGTAACAAAGCAAACTCTTAAGATTCTTTTTGTTTCGATAGACAAACTTAGGTCGATCACCTGTGAGACCCTTGATGGTGGGATCTACTGACAAGACATGCCAGTGCTTAGGAAAAATATCTTTGACTGTGCCAATGTCTCTGGTGTAGTAGATGGGAAAAATAATTTTATTATCTGTGTGGAAGCCATTCTTATTCCGATTATATCCCATGTCACCTGTGTATAATTCCATCGCCCCTTCTGAAAAATAGGGTTTTGCTCTATTCTCCCTGAGGTTCTGAATGTCATCCATCCCTCTAATGATGTCCAAACGGCTATATCCACGTTCCATAAACTTACTGCCAAGGTCTTCCAATTCACTTTCCAAATGAGAGTCTACAGGTGTATATCTAGACATCCGCATGGACTGTCCCTTCACTATGTTGTTGTAGACAAAGCCCGGGTGCATGCTGGAACGATGTAACAGTGTGTTCCTATAACAGGTCTTGCGATACACACCTGTATTGACAATCCCACCTGGTAGTTTGTCAACAAAAACATCCAAAAAGGGGATGGTGGTGTTCGACCATTCCATGGTGAAGTTCAGGAATATGATGGAACTATTGATCTGTGTGAAAAAACACTCTAATTGGATCGGTGTGCCCCTCCAGATGAAGAAAAGATCATCAACGAAACGCCTGTAGAATGGTGCAAACTCCTTGAATAATTCATTCTGAAATAGATGACAATACTCCCATTCTGCCATGACCAAGTTGGCGTAGCTATTGGCACAAGAAGTGTCAGCTGTCTCTGCTGTTGTGCCAATGAATCCTTCTCTTTGATGTCAAGCAATTGCTGAACGGTGTCCTTCACATCAGGTCACCAAGAAAATCCATTAATTCTCCTTGAAACCTGAAATATGTATTGAAAAAGTTAACACGCACATTTTCATCCTGTCTCTTCTTCTCCTTTAACTTTCTGTACATGAAAGATAACTTTGTTAATTTCTTTGGCTCTTACTAAAAAGATCTCTGTTACAAGCTCTTGTGTCTTCTCCATCCTTCTTGTTTTTTCATAAAGATAGGGTTTCTCTTAAGACTAATCTTTTGTTTATGCCTGAGGTAGTAAATGAGATATCTTTAAGCCCAACCCTCATTTTTTTTGGGGGGGTGGGGTACTCTTCATTTTCTTGATGTTCATGGCCAGCTAAGATTCTATTTAAACCAACTAAGCTCATCAGAAAATCTGATCAGTTGTTTCCTTTGAAGGTAAGAAGATGGGTTTTACTGTATCAAAGCAAATCATTTCCATGTAGATTTCTCGTGCTGTATATTTTTGTTACACTTATCATGGAAAATCCTCCTAAGGTCAAGTCAAGTTCATTCTACTAAAGCTGTTTCCTCTTTGTATGCCTTTTTCAAGGGTCTCAAAACAGCCACTTGGTCTTTCAGTCACACCTATCGAAGTGCCAGAACTGGTTTTGCCAGATCCATCATTCAAGGCTTTCTGAACTCCAGTTATGCACCTCAGACCTTTTCCCATTCAGTGTAAAAGCTTTGGGAATCCTCTCATCAGTAGACAGTACTGCAGCCGTGTTCTAATGAAAGACATAGTATGGTTGTGTAAGAACTTAGTAAAACAGTAGCTGTCTAAATAGATCACTATTGTAGTCTATGCACACTCCGCTTTCTTCCATTTTTAATTTTATACTTTTTTATGTATGTATGTTGATTAAGGTGGACTTTTTTCCCCTCTCTACTCTACATACACAAGCCCATTTTTCTAGACTTTTTTTTAACCTCAGACACTCCTCCTGGGACAAGAAGGTTCTGAGGAACTTAGCACCCTTACACCCCTTGTATACTAGCATGTACTGTAGCACACAAGTTGTAGGTCAGGCTTATTGCACAAGAGGAGTTTTCCCAAGTTTTGGTATACTGACTGGAACTACGGTATTGGCAGGATAATTCTTCATTAGCAAGCAGTACTGCAACAGTGATCTATTCGGATATCTGCTGTTTTGGTAATTTCTTGCATAACTGTACTTTCTTCCTCCAACTACCCAGAAAGAAATGAAGAAGACTTTGCAGAAGCATCCAAAGGCGGAGAAATTTAGTGATGCAATTAACATTACCTTGGAGTCTGACAGCACCCCCCCCCCTCCTCCGACTCAAACATACTGATATAGGTGATGGGTTTTTGCAACCAACGTATCTTTCTGTCTGCTTCAGTTGAGGCCTCTGACAAGACCTTTTAAGAAGCTGCCATGCATTCAACATCCAGCACATCCTCACAAGCCAATGTAGTTGGTTGGTTAGACCTGTGATCTCATCACAATCCTTGGGATCAGTTGCCCCATTGTCATTAAGATTGGTCTGGGCTTCATCAGCAAACTGTTTATATAGGTAAAGGTCAGATGAGACCAGCTCTTGGTTTTGGGCAAAGTCCTGGATGCCAAGGCCTCCAAGGTTAGCCATTCTGTGTCACTCAGCTTATAAATAAGAGCATGACATTAAGGTTCAGGAAATTCACCGTGACACTGTATTCAGCCATCATCAGACCCACTGAGTATAATGCTTCCTTTCGTATGTACCTGTCCAGGCACATCCAACAAGTGAAATGTCCATAAAGGCTCAGCATAAAAAGAATACTAGGTGTAAATAGTATGGCCAATGCATTTCGCCTCAAAGCCCTTACGCACTGCTCTGTTTCCTAACAGCTGACTAGAGGCTCTGATGGACCTTTTGTGCACCTACAAAGTGAAGATCATTGAAGATCGTCAGAATTACTCAGTCTATGGATTTAACCTTTGGTTGCACCATAAATAGGGAGGAACAGGTGTGTCTGTCAGAGAATTCCCCTTCTCTGGAACAGGCTTCCCATCCATGTGAAGCAGAGCTGTTCCCTAACTCTGTTTAGGAGAAACCTTGACCAGTGGATGGGAAATCAGAAATGCACCCTGGTCTAGCAGTTATGTCTCTAGTGGACAAGGACAGCATGTAAGTCTTGCCCTTGGTTACATATACCCCTTAAAATAACTTCTAAACTACTTAAACTTGCAGGATATGATTAGGATGCTCGGCTAGGCTTACAAAGGCCCCAGTGATCAATAGCCAAGTATACTCTTATGAACCTGTAAGGAGTTTTGTTATGTTCGGATAAGATACAGCAGTTTTTCCAGCCCTGCCAGTACCAAATTGTTTATTTTTCCAGTCTTAGAAGTCTTTGATAGTGTACTATGTTAATTTGCAGCCTGATTTCCAGCCCACCTTCTTTGAGGAGGAAGCCAGACCACTTTTATAGAGTTCATGACACCCATGAGTACCTGTACAAGAACCCAGTCGCTGATCCAGTAGTGGTACGTATGGATTCTAGCAAGACTACATCCTGGAATCCCATTCCAAATGACAAGGGAAGCGGGATATTTTACTATTTTGGGAAAAGAGCTTGTACCTCAGGTATCCTTGCTGTTAGTGCCCTCACCTAGTAGATTTGCATGTTGATGTTCCACAAATTTTTGTATGGCTAGTTGTTGTGGAAGGTAGAAAGGATGGAAGGTAAGTACTTGAAGAGGTAGACGCTTGACTTATGCAGCCTCAGTGCCCATGTTGCCTTGAACTTCATGAAATTTGGCTATTATGCATTTGATGCATCCAGCAGAGCAGCTGCTACATGGTCAGTGGTTAGACATGCCTGGCCGAGAGCTCATTCCCTTCCAGCTCTTGTGACAGCTGACCGTTTAGATTCCAGCTGAGAAAATATTTTAAGAACCCAAGAAAAAGGTGACAGCTGTAAAATCAAATATATATTTGTCTGCAGGGTACATTAGAATCTACTTCAGTAAAGGTTGTACCTTCTACCCTAAACCTCAGAAGGGGAAAGAAGGGACAAGATGACTACAAAGGGAAGCCTAGAAGAGGGCCTCAAGAGTCCCAAGAATGACTCAGTAAAGCTCACCCATCCCCCATACTCTGAAATCTACCCCAGCTCTTATACCCCCCATGGATAGGAAGCAGACTGGATTTCTTAGTGAAGCAGTTGAAAGACCATCGTCCAGGATGGGGGGTTCTGCAAATCATAGAACTCCTGTTAGCAAAGAACTACAGCACCTTATGCCCCCACTAACAGAAAGGATTAGATCATAGGAAGATAGACAGAGAGAGTCGCAGAAAAAAAATGGGACTGGGTTCTACTTCATACCTTTTCCTTCCCAAGAAAGGAATGAACCCAGAAACACCTTAAAGACCTATCCAAACTGATTTAGTTCCTGAAATTACCAAAGTTGATATACTGTCCTTGCAGCGCCATCTGCCCTTGCTCCTTCTTGGGCCTACATGGTGACTTTGGATCTAATGGATGCCTGTCTTTACATCCCCATAGCCAAGCTGGATTCAGAATGGGGGGGGGGGTTACTCATTACCAGTTCTGATCTTTGCCCTTTTGTTTGTGTACTGTCATAGGTGTTTAAAAAGTGCCTTGCTGCAGTAATTGCGTTGTGCAGGACAAAGGGCATCCACATCTTCCCTTGTCCGGATTATTGCTTAATACATGCTGCATCCTTATGAGAGAGCCACAAACTTTCTCAAATGAAAGTGAATTATTTCCACTCCTGGGACTCTCTCTAAACCTTACAAAGTGTCATTTGTCCCCATCAAGGAGACTTTTATTTCTGGGAGCCATTGCTGGTTACAGAGGAGATGAATGCATTCCTCCCAGCAACAAGATACTTTTCCTGATTCAGTATTTCTGGATGATTTCCAGCCTTAATCTGATCCCTTCCAGGGAAATCCTTGTAACATGGCCTCTTGCATATTGATGGTCCCCCTGGTAAGACTTTACATGAGAACATTGCAGAGGCACCTAAAAAAACAGGTGGTGCCACCATGCCCAGTCCATGCAGTGCCCCATCACACTGTTATCCTGTATGAAGAAAGAACTGTTATGCCTGTCTGCATGACATCAACAGATGGAGAAGTGACTGACCCTGGTAAGTGGAATTCGATTAGTGGCCCCATCTTTGAAGGAGCCAGGCAAGACGGGAGAGGAATGAAGGGACATGGCTTGCTCACCTCTCCTGGGGAGAGAAAAGGGTTACATAGTATATCTCACATTTGAGATTTCCCCAGTGGAGGTGGGAGAGAGAACCACCAAGGGGAGGGTCAGAGCTGCTTAGAGAGGATACTCCTTGCAGAATTGGGGAGGGACATTCCCTGAGGTAAGCCTGTTGTGCATCCTTTCCTAGCCTTTTGCCTAGTACAATAAACTCTCATTTAACCGGAACTCAAGCAACCAGAAAAAATCGATGAAATACAATTGCTTATTTAGCAAGTATTGTGAGATCACTTTAAAAACATATATATAAAAAATTTTTTTCCCTCCTTTTTTGAATTTAATTATATAATTAATTGATTGATTGATGTAATTAATGCATATAAAAAACTGCCATTGTGCTGCATTGAATTGTGATCCATTGAAGGCGAGATGCCGAGGTACCAGGTCTTGTGAAGATAAAGAATACAATTATATCCCTATTTGGACAATTGCCTTATTCAAGCAGAGACCAAAGACATTCTACTAAAGCATCTGGCGTTTGTAAAAAGATTACTAATTTGCCTAGGGTACACAGTAAACAAAAAGCAATCAAAACTAGTACCCTCTCAAGAGATAATATTCCTGGGTGCAAGCTTAAATACAACTGCCCAGATGGCTTATCTCACGCCAGACAAACAAAGGCAACTGACTTCTTACTTCGAAAGCATGGCAACAAAGACCCAGTTATCTGCAAGAAAAATTCTGCAGGCTCTGGGCTACATGGCCTCCTGCATTCTGCTAATTCCATATGCAAGACTGCATATGAGGAAACTACAATGGTATCTAAAAAGTGTTTGGACTCAACATTGCCACAGCCTGGAGTCATTAATTTCACTCATTCCCTGCCTGCAACAAGAGTTTCGATGGTGGGCACAGGCCTTTTACCACAACAAGGGACAGCCATTCACTTTACCCACAGCCAGTCAGACACTAACAACAGATGCGTCAGATTATGCCTGGGGGGCCCACATGGCAGGAAAATGTATTCAGGGCACATGGCCCTCAAGCCAAAGGCATCTTCACATCAATCAAAAAGAGATGCTAGCTGTACAAAATGCCCTGACAGCCTTCAAGGACCTACTTCATCCAGGACAGCTGCTGATAAAGACGGACAACACCACAGTTATGTGGTACATAAACAAGCAGGGGGCCACGCATTCCTACCCCCTCTGCAGACAAGCCATGATTTTGTGGAACACAGCATTGACCTTCCAAGTACACCTGCAAGCACAATTCCTGCCAGGAAAAACAAATTCTGGCAGACGAACTAAGCAGAAACCTCATGGATCCTCACGAGTGGAAACTAAATCCACAAATCTTCAGCATGATAACAAGGAAATGGGGATGCCCAGACAGATCTTTTTGCCTCCCCTCACAAATGCCAACTTCAGAGATTCTGCACAAGGACTTATCACAAACAAGCATGGAAAGTGGATGCCTTGTCATTCAGCTGGAACAACCTTACAGTATATGCCTTTCCTCCACTGCCTCTCCTCCCAAAGGTACTCCTAAAGGTCAGACAAGAGAAGCCACAAATGATACTAATTGCCCCAGATTGTCCACGCCAACACTGGTACCCAATCATAAGGAGCTTGTCTCAAGGCCCAGCCTGGACATTGCCTCAAATTCCTCATTTGCTGACCCAACAAACCAATCAGATCCTGCAGAGCCAACTCAGAACCCTAAATCTAGCTGCATGGCGGATAGTGTGACCATTCAGAATACACCTCTCTCTAAAGCAGTTATGGATGTTATTTTGGAGGCCAAGAGGCCCAGCATCAGGAAATCTTATGCAGAAAAATGGAAGAGATTCTGTGCTTGGAACCAGGCGCAAGGAATTGACATGCTCGAACCAGATATTCCTCACATTTTACAATATCTGACTGAGATGCTGGACAAAGGCCTATCCTTCTCATCAATTAAGATCCATGCCTCTGCCTTTTCAGCTCATTACAATACAGAACCACCAATTTTTTTACATCCATTGCTTAGGCAGTTCCTCAGGGGGGGCCAAAAACATAAGACCTCCAAAGAGAGCACCAATACCTGCATGGGACCTCAATTTTGTCTTGGAAAAACTCACACTGCCTCCTTTTGAGCCAGCCAGTACAGCTGATATTAAATTCTTATCATGGAAAACAGCTCTGCTCCTAGCAATAACTTCAGCAAGAAGAGTCTCAGAGCTACAGGCATTAATGGCTGTGGAACCTTTTATTATCTTCCATCCGGACAGGGTTTCTCTAAGGACAAACCCAACATTTATGCCTAAGGTAGTGTCCAGTGTGGCTCTTAAGCAAACCATTCATTTGCCTACTTTTTATCCAAACCCATATAATAAAGTGGAGAGATTTCTACATTCTCTGGACATACACAGACAGCTACGCTTCTCCTTGGACAAAACTAAAGTTTTCAGAAAGACTGAGCAGCTTTTAGTGGCATATGCTGCAGGATCACATGGAAAGGCCATCTCAAAGCAGACTATTTCAAAATGGATAGGACACTGCATTCGTTTCTGCTATTCATAACATGGCAAGTCAGTGCCTAAGGGCATTAGTCCACATTTTACTAGAGCAGCAGCCTTCCACAGAGGAGTACCAACCAAGGATATTTTGGAGGCTGCAACTTGGACTTCAGTACCAAGCACTACCACTTGCCTCTTTACTCTAAATCCAGAGCAGGCTTTGCCACTGCAGTCCTGCAGGGCCTTATAGCCACTCCTAATGCTATTTAGACCCAGACGCCCTACCTCAGCTTTGGGATTCAACCCAAGTGTAATGACTGCAACAGTGAAACATGATGAACATAGTACAGTTGTGTACCTACCATAAATTTAGAAGTTCGAGTGTATTCACTGTTGCAATTCAGGTTACCCACCCACCATACCCCCTTCTTTGCTGGGACTTCTCTGTCCTATACAACCTATGTGGTGTATTTTCTTGTAGATGAAAGTTTTGTGTACGTTAGTGTATGCTTTTATTAGCAATGTTTTTATAGCCTACCCTTTTGGGGGCACCTGACATCTGGGGCAAGAAAATCTGAAGAAAATGGCGTTGGCTGCATCTTTTATACCCCTGGCGCTCTGACGTCAGGGAAGAGGTGACAGCAACCAATGCCGGACCAGGACGTTGGAATTCGGGCCGACTGCGTGTAGCCTGCCAGCAGGATAACCCAAGTGTAATGACTGCAACAGTGAATACACTCGAACATCTACATTTATGGTAGGTACACAACTGTACTTTTGAAATATTACTAATCCAGACAGGCTTTTAATTACTGTATTTCAATATTACAATCAAATCAATACAGTGTTTATGGTATGGTATAGTATAGGGTTCAGTATTTGTGGGGCCTGTTTTTAATACCAACTCTCAAGCAACCAGAAACAACACTTATCCAGCATCTACCAATCCCCATGGGTGCCGGTTAACTGAGAGTTTACTGCATCTAAGAAAAAAAAAAAACAGCAAAAACGGTGTCAGACCACCTCCTGATACTAAATTGTTGGGCCCTCCCAGTCAACCCTCATTGTATTTTATTTTATCCTCTCCCCTTGTTGCTTCTTCCTTTCTGGCAATCCCAGTGCCCCTGTCCATCTCCGGGTCTACCTGTGGACATTTTTGTGAGTGAATAGGAGACTTTGTGGATCTTAAGGGCATCCTGAGGGTGATGTTGGTAACTGCTTCTGCTGCTAAGGGAGATTATATTATGACCTACCCTTGTTTCCCCAACCTTCTACTATACTTTAACTTGGAATTTACTATACATAAAGAAGCCTGTTTTCTTTTTTAAATATTCTTCCAGTTGTTTATTTTTCTCTGTTTGCTAGTATAATTTTTGTACATTTCAGTTATGTGCTGAACTAGTTGCTTGTGTGTTTTTTTTTAACACATAAAAATTTGCTAGAATTTACTAAAATTTTCACAAAATGAAGTAGACTAACAGTTGCTGAAGTATAATAATTTTGAATTATGATATAAATATTTTCAGTATCATTAATATGTTCTGTCCTGCTGCTTTTTTCTTTTCCACTGTTCCTTTATTTGTTGATGGCCAGATATGTTGGGAAGACTACATTAATAAAGTAAAAGGAGGTTGCTGCTTTTTTCTTTATGTACATTGATTTTTACGTTGCGTTTTGTCTTCACACATTGTACTGTCTACACATTTGGAGATATTAGATCCAAAGTTGTTTCTTATGTCCATCCTCAACCGGTGGGTGTATTGGAGCCATATAGACCTGACTTCAGCAGCTCTAGACTTTTAGAGCCAAAGCTCAGGCTTTTAGAGACAAAGCTCAGGCTCTTTTCTCCTGCCTGTAATCCTCCTACTCCATCAAATGAATGCCTCCGATCTCATATGCTGCTTGAGCACTACAAATGCGTTGTCCTTGGCAGATAACTGGTATTTTTGAATAGCTTTTGGCTAATCATTATGTTTTCTAGTATCATTCATTTATCTCCTTCAAGGTTTTGTATTTTTTTCTGCTTTCTCCGCATATGTGTATGTATGTGTGTGTGTATATATATATATATATATACATATATATATATATATATATATATATATATATATATATATATATATATATATATATATATATATATATATATATATATATATATATATACTGTATATATGTGTCTGTGTGTGTGTGTGTATATATATATATATATATATATATATATATATATATATGTATGTATGTATATGTGTGTGTGTGCGTATATATGTATGTATGAAAAAGAAAAATCTTTGTGATTTTTGCTGTTTGTGTAAACTTTTTCAATATGTCTGATAAGGCCTCCAGCTTTTAAAGAGTGCAATTCTTGTGGCCATAAAATTCCCCAGCAGGACGCACACTCTTTGGCGGCTTCGCATCTTGACAAATGTTGCTCTGCATGCTTCACTTTTGGAGTCAAAACTCTTTCTGACTAGTGGTTGAAGCTGGCCTTGCTGGGGCTTCTCCCTGCCTCTGCTGGAGAAAGTAAGCCCTCACAGTCATCATCGTTTCTGTCTAAGAAGAAGCCCTCACAGTCATCATCATTTCTGTCTAAGAAGAAACCAGCAGAAAAAAGTAAGGGAGAAAAAGTAAAAGATAAGGATGTGATGCGTGAGAAACTCCCTGAGAAACACCAAGCAAAAGAATATGGGAAAAGGTCTCCTGATCTGACAGGCACAGCTCCAAGAGTATTGGCTTCATTGGAATTGACTGCTTTTTCAGATCTGATCAGGATCAGATCTCCATCTCCACCTTTTGCCGGAACAGGGTTTTCACAGAAATGTAAATCCGAGATTTCTTTCCTGCAGGAGATGTCATCTTATTTCCAGGCCACCTTCTATGACCTCTTCTCTTAGGTCATTGTTGTCATCCAGGAACCTGTCCAAAGCAGATGTGGATAGGATGATAAGGAAATTCCTGTGGATCCAGATTCAGCTTGGGGTCTGCCCTGCACTGACCAGTATTAGGAGGGCTGGGAGCCATCCCTTCCATTCCTTTGATTATGTATCCTCCTCCAGTCCGACACTCTGATCCGGTGCCTGTGAATCCGGGTGTTTCTTGAGTTGCCTGTGTCAGAGCCAGAAGACTAAAGTTTGATTCTGACAATATCTCTGACACTGTCAACTCCGGTATTGGATATCAGTGTCCCAGAGCCAAGATGTCAGAGCTGATGCCTGGGGGAGGGGGTTAGGATTGACTCTGATATTTTCACATCCTTTCCTTCCTTCCTGCTCTTTGACTCTTGACAGCTCAGTTATCAATGGTGTCTTCAAAGCCTGTTCTAGGTTGATTCTTGGAAGATGTCCTTGTTGGGTTCTTTAGATCCTGCAGGGCTTTTTTTCAGTACCAGTCTTGGTTCTGGGCTTCAAGAGGGTCCTCTCCAAGTCTAAAGAACAGGTGTCTCTCTCACTTGGAACTGTCCCTCCTCCTGTTCCCTTCTTCATGTCCTCTACCTCCTTCCCTATTACTTTGGGGCAACCAGCCCCTAGAGGTCTCGAGACAGTCCAAGCTGCAGACTCCCCCATCTTCTTCTGATTCTTCCCCAGAACCTTCCACCTCAGAAATACACCAGTGCAAAAGAAAATAGTTGACTCCCCTCAGGAGTATGTCACCAAGGATACTGATTTTATCCCCCTGAGAACACTTCCTTTGGTGAGATTTCAAAATTAAGACAGAATGGTAGATGGTCCACTGATGCCCCTTCCCAGGAGGAATCAATATTCTTCGTGGCCTTTGGGTCTGGCCTGTCTACTTTCTTGGAAGTCTGTTTTGCTGAGGAGCTTGTGGATTTGGCTTTGAGGTGGACATGGAAGGAACAAGATGTTGTCAAGCTCAGTTCCCCATAAACCTGATAAAATCTGTGTCTCCTCCAAAGACAGATCTTTCTGGAGCAAAGTCCTGTGGTAAATTTTATGATGATAGCTGCAGCCAGTAAGAAAGAGCTCGTCAGAGAGCACTTTACTGCTCATTCCCCCTAATAAGGGAGTCCAGGGCTTTGAATAGGTTTGGAAAGTAGGTTTACACTTCAGCTGCCTTGTGTTAAGGGTACTGAACTACTTAGCTTATGTAACACTCTTTCAGAGAGACTTGAAAAAGGGAGCTTTCATAGTCTCTCTCAAGATTCTTACCTGCATAAGCCACTGAAACAGTTGATGTGCAGCTGGCTACCCACCAGTCCCTCTCAAGCGTGTCCATGCTCCGTATTTCCAGTGCTACTGTTGGTATGTTGAGAGCAGAGGCCACCAGCATTGGCATTCATTTGCATGCCTGGATAAGTCGCTGTGGAGAACTTTTAAGATGTCCTTTATCAGTGTCTTAAAGGTGAAAGCAAGCCTGTCTGTAAGTGAGCAGGATGGCGAGTTGTTGTCTGCTGTCAGGATCTGCTTCTCCACCCCACACCCCCCTTAGGACATTTTCTAGGAAACAGAATGTGGTCAAGAAGTTTTGGTTCTAGCAATAATCGCAATGGACGTCACCTGAGCAGTAAAGTTGGTCCCACAGAATCAAGGGTTTTGAGGCCCCTTTTGCAACAGACTCTTTCAGCTCTCCAGAAAGGTTGCCTGACTGCTGTATTCTGGAGGCATTCGGGGGGTACTTGTTTCTGCATCCCTCAGTCTTGACAGCTATTAACAAGAGGCTACATGATTCCATTTCATTCTCTTCCCCCAATCAAAAAGACTTACAACTTCCCACCCCAGAAAGGAAGGCTGTAGTGCAAGAGGTAACACTGCGAGACAAGGAAGTTATCCATGTTTTCCCATCAGACCAAGAGGGATTCAGAGTCTACTCAAGGTTCTTTTTTCTCCTAAAGAAGAGTGGTGACCTCAGGCCCTTTTTGGACCTCGGCCATTTAAGCCAGTACATAAAGCAAAGTTCTGGATGGTCATCGTTTAGTCCATCCTGCCGCTGTTAAGTAATGATGACTGGATGTGCTCACTAGACAGTCAGGACGTGTACTACATCTAGATAGCCGAGAAGTCCAGAAGATTCTTCCTGTTTTTCGCTGGGAACCATTCACTTCCAGTTCAAAGCCCTGCCCTTTGGTCTTGCCACAGCACACCCCCCCCTAGTGTATATCAAGTGCATGGCAGTGGTTGCAGCTCACCTCAGACTGTAGGTATTCTGTGTATTCCCATATCTGGATACCTGTCTCGTAACTACTTCTTTCAAGAGTCTGTTATTTCAGGCCAAAGCTTATCTGGAAATTATGATCAGTATGGAAAAATCAGTTTGTTCCTGTCCAGACAGTAGAGTTCATTGGGGCCATCTGGATACAACATTGCAGAGGACCATACTTCCAGAGTCGAAAATGTTCATCCTTTGGCAACCAGCGCCAATGGTCTTCCATCAGAAGCTCCTAGCCAGGTACATATTGCATCTCTTGAAGTTTGTGGCAGCCTCTATCAACCTGGTTCCTCAGGCCATATTTTACATGAAGGTATTGCAGGTGACTGTCACAGTTCATCAGTCAGTGATTTACTTAACCAGTGCACTTTCCCATTTGTCTCACCAACATATCCAGACAACAGTTCAGTGGTGGCTGGATTCTCTCTCATCTCCCATGGTCACCCTTTTAATCTTCTGCCCCCCAGGCCACAATGACTATAGGTGGGGTTGGGGGGTATTTCCTGGGAAAGACCGTCCATGACACGTGGTCTTCCTCAGATACCAGTCTCCACATCAGTGCCATGGAGATGAGGGTGATTATCCTGGCATTACAGGCTTTTCAGGACTCCCTCCCCATTGTGATTTAGATCCAAGGCAGACAACATGTCGGTGGTATAGTACATCAGCAAGCAAGGAGGAACACACTCTTGCCCTTTGTGTCTTGAAGCCATGAAGAGTTGGCAGTGGGTGATGTCTTCCCATCACTTTCTGGTGAAAGTGCACATGCTGGGGAAATCCAACATTCTAATGGAGGAGACGAATATGTCCATCCTTCTACATCATGGGTTGCCCCTCAGTCAAGCAATGGCAGATTGTATTTTCAGCCACTAGGGCCAGGCATGCTGTGAGCTGTTTGCCGCCCCCTCTATTACCAAGTGCAGCAGCTGCTTCTCCCTGAGCCTTCAGGAAGGAGAGACCCCAAGAGATATCCACACTTGGACCCTGGGTTTTCTGTACACTTATCAACCTACTCCCCTAATACCAAAGATTCTGCAGAAAGCAATATGGTACAAAGTCAAGAGTGATCCTCATTACCCTTTTTGGCATCAACAGGTATAGTTTTCATCTCTCTGGCTTCACCTGATCCACCCATCTTGGACAATGAATTTCATTCCAGAAGTTCTCTCTTACCTGTCTGGCAATCCTCCCCCAGGTATAGCAGCCCTGAAAGTAACAACTTAGTTTCTCCAGTTCCCATGAAGGCCAGACAGTCCAGGATCTCATCTCCGATCTTGTGCGTCCTAACATCCTCTCAAAAACCTTCCACTAGGAAAGATTGCAAAAACAAACGGAAGGGATTTTCTGTATGGGCATCTAGCAAGGATATAACTCCTTTTTCAGCCCCTCTTGCTATTAGATTTTTTAGCTGGTGTCCGTTAGGAACGGAGCTAGTTATTTGATCACTGAGGTTCAAATGGCTTTCATCTGAAATTTTCACGTGAGAGAAACACTCCCATTGCTTTGTTGAAGTTTCTAAGGCTTTTCTTTTTTGCCCCTTTAAGAGAGATCCTTTTCCACCTTGGGACTTGACCCTTTTTACTTCTTGCCTTCACAAAACCCCTTTTTGAACTGGCTGCAGCTGTGGAATTAAAACATCTTTCATGGAAGACACTTTTCTTGGTAGCTGTACCTCCACTTGAAGAATTTCAGAGCTTCAAGCTCTTTCCCTTGTAAACTACCTTGATTTTTGATAAAGATAGGGTGTCATTTCGAACTAACCCCTCATTTTTTCCCAAGGTGTCTTCAGAGTTTACTTTGAATCATACTATTAATCTATCTGTTTTCTTCCCATATTTTCCAACAAAGGGGATGGATGTTCATTGCCAGGTAATATTTTACCTACATTGAAATCAAGCTTATAAGGCAAACAGACCAACTCTTTGTCTCATTTTTTTTTTTTTTTTTTTTTTTTTTTTGTTTCAGTCGTATTGGGAAAGGGTTTCTAGAGTGACTGTATCCAGGTTGGCTGTCTGAATACATTTTGTATGTATACAAGGAAAAAGGTTTATCCTCCCCCTGAAGTTTCAAAGCTCATTCTGCTTGGACAGTAGCCACCTCTACAGCCTATTTTTCAAGGTTGCCTTTTGATGACATCTTTGCAGCAGCTACCTGGTCTACTCTGCATTTTTTTATATCCCACTATAACCTAGACTTAAATTCCAGGTCTAGGGCCTCTTTTGGTTCCACCATCTTCTCAAAATGTCCTTCCATGAGGCCTCCCAGAGTTTGCAGCAGCTGGGGACTTTGTCCCATCAGTTGAGAACAGACAAAAGTGACATCAGATACAGTAACATAATGCTAGATCTGTGTCGTCTTCTTCCTTCCTTCCTTCCAGATTTTCACACTCTAGACCCCTGTTTGACTGCACTGTACCTTCCCATAGCCTTGTCTTTGTTATATCTGAGGTCTGTATCCCTTGAGTATATCTGTAATTTGGGCACCAATTATGCTTGTCTTAGGCAAGCAAACTTGATCTAAGGTATTCATTTGATGGAGAGAGGGTGGTGCTTCTGGGTAGGGGTTGTTGACTGAACCTTGGATCCAAAAGTCTAGAACTGCTGATGTCTTTTCCATACGGATCTAATAGAACCATCATTTGAGAAGGATGGAAGAAGACAGCTTGGATCTAGCATTGTGGTAAGTAGATAACTTTTTATTTCAACCTTTTAAGGTGTTTTTCCTTTTTTTTTTTTTTTTTTATAGGTGTGCCTGCTCCCCCTGGTATTCCACTTGCACCAACTGTCCTGCCTCGTGTGGGTATTCCAGCTCCACCCACTACTGGTGTATTTAATGCAACACCTCCTGTTACTACCACTGTTTCTGTTAGTACCAATGTCATCACAGGACCAGCTGTGTATCATCCTGCAGTTATCAAGCCATCTTTCCCTGTCGTTAGTCCAGTAAATGTGCCAACTGAAAATGCTCCTGTCATCACAACAAAGCCAGAGAGTCAACCAGAAGAAGTCAAACCACTGTTTCCCATCACAGAACAGGTAAGGCTCTTTCCAGTCTTAATCTGAAAATGGCTCAAAGTCAGTTTTGTAATGTCACAGCAAAAAGTATTTTAATATATATGAAGTTAATAAAGTTGTTTTGGACTGTTACTATGAGAGAGAAGGGTGAATTTGGAGGTAGTATACAACACCAACAGTGTGACAGAAGGAACTCCCCAAGATTTTTTTCAGAAGTTCTGGTTTGGAGTAGTTCTATGATAGGTTTGTATGGGGGACAAAGGTACACTTGGTGACCCACAGTTCAAAAAAAAAAATGAAGATGTTGTGGGTTACTCTTTCCTTTAGAGGCAGCTTTCCTGCTAATATCCTCACCACTAGAGATAATTTTTCACCTTTGTTACGTGAAATTTAACAGCTGTAGTAGTATTTCTGGAATGCACATATATCTCTGGGTAAATTACATTCACTTATGAACACTCTGCAGCAAAGAACCTGTTACATGAGCCACTACCATAATGGTGTGTGACTTCTCACAATTATACTTTATGGCAAGTACCTCACAGTACTGTTTATGTTTATCATTCACACTGCCGCAGAGGCATATGGGTTCTTTGACTGCAGAAACCCACACTGGCAGTTTTCTGAAGCTCAGAATTTCCCTGTCTGACTCCCAGTGATAGGGGATTGGCTAAACGTTTCCCACCAGGGTAATGCCAACCTCTGTCACAGGAAGTCACTTCAGTCTTTTTAGTGTGTGTGTGTGTGTGTGTGTGTGTGTGTGTGTGTGTGTGTATATATATATATATATATATATATATATATATATATATATATATATACCTATATGTATGTATGTGTGTATAATATATATATATATATGTGTGTGTGTGTGTGTATATATATACCTATATGTATGTATGTTTGTATAATAAATATATAAATATATATATATATATATATATATATAGATGTGTGTGTGTGTGTGTGTGTGTATATATATATATAAGAGATCTCTGGATATGCTAATTTTTTATTTTAGTATACTTCCTATTTACTACTGCTGTTAATTCGTATGAGAATTGTAACTTACTACTGTGTTTGTATGCTTAATACTGCTTATAAGCAGTTGTGAGACTTTTCAAAAATGTTTTATGACTTGTACTAGAAAACTGAAGTCCTGTGGGTATCATCTGAAACTAGACTGCCTCATGTAGAGCCGCAATTTAATTGCGCGTGTTTATCTGCTTCATTTTGAAGATGTGAGAGGAAAATATTGCAGTCTGATGTTGTCAATCTTCATTCATTTTTTTGACTGATGGATTCGGTTTTGAACCCTTGGAATTGACTCATCCGTTATACTAGCTCATGCCAGCCTGAGAAAAATGGCAGAAAAGTAAAAAGGAACCTCCGGGTTCAAGCAGTGTAAGGAATTTGGCAGAAAGATGCCTGACTTGGATGGTTATCTTTTATGCGTTTATTGTTTGGGTGTCCCTCAACTGAAACTTCAATCTCCATGCGAACGGCAGAGCTCGAACTCTTGCAGAAAGGCGTAATAAGTTAATTCTTAAGAGCTTATTGAAATGTCCCTTTGCTGAAGCTCTCTCTGAAGCGGAGACTTCATAATCGCCGAAGACTGATTCTAAAAAAACAGAGACATTCGGTAGCGTCTTGTCCGAAGGTTCATGAATCCAAGACTCCAAAATGAATCCAAGATTCCAAAATTTCAGGTTCCAACTTCTTCCTCAGAACCAAAACCAAAGTTCCAAAGACTGCACCGACTTCTGCTCCAGCAGTGAAACCAACAAAAATTTCCACGGTGCTGTCTACTATTGAAACTATTCAGACACCCTCTGTGCTGACCATGTCTTCAGCAGTGACGGCCTCACTGGCACCAATAGTTGTCACCTCAAATATTTTGGTTCCATTTTCACCTGCCAAACAACAGTCTGTGGTGCCGAAGGTCGAGATATTAAGTACCCCCAGGACTAGATATACTCCCCTTTAATAAGACCCCTTCTTGGGTCAGCAGCTTAGTCCCTTCATAGAAAGACCTGAATCTCCTTCAAGAATGCCCATCCATTTCTTTAGGAGTCTATCGGAATTGGATGTAGTTAGATTAGTAGTTCAGCTTTTGGCAGCCAGAGTCCTTTCTGCTCCCTCTTGGACCTCCCTCCCAGAGCCGAGTCGTACTTTCCCAGGACTCTCACATATATTCCTCCTTCAACCTCTCCGCAGGTCTTGGAGCTCACTGCTTTGACGCTCCCGGTGCCAGCTACTTGGGTACTGACTGTGGGTCTCACCTCTATACCAGAGCCTACTCTTTGGTCTTCGGCTCCTTCGGAACTGTCGTACCTACGGGACTGAGATTTGGCTGCCGGCTCTGATATTCCTGGATCAGCTCCAATTTTTTCCATGAGGCTGTCTACATCTCTTGGTGCCATGGTAGTTACAAGTCCTCTCTCGGCTCCTACTCTGGTGGGCGGCTTGTCGGAGCTGGGTGTGACCCTGGTTCTAAGGTTGTCTTTCTCGGTTCTGGGCTCCCATCCCTCTTCGGGCGGACCTGCCTTCCAAGTTATGAAGAGAGCCCTAGCCTCAGCAGGCTTCCATTTGGTACCATGCCCATCGGAGTGCCATGTTTTTGTTCCCTCTGGTTCACAGCTGCTGCAATCTGCTACTTCAGGACAGCAGGCACAAGAGCAGCAAGATACCCTAGTGCAGGGTCCCCTGTCTTTATAGTCCTCCTTAGATCTCACCCCTGAGGAGCCACTTCATAAGAAATCATGCAAGAGGAAACATTTGGATTCTCTTGAAGAATCAGTCACTGAGGATACAGATTACGATGGAGGAGGAAAGGTCCCCATGGTCACACTCTGAAGATGTCTCCTTTGGGGACATCCTAGAGATTTTAAAGCAGAGGGGTGATTGGAAGCCCTCAAACCCATCCTCTGAAGAATCTGTTTTCTTGCAAGCTTTTCATGCCCAGTCATCTACTTCTTGGGTGACCCTGCCTACTGATGAACTAATTAAACTAATTATGCAGCATGAGTGGAAGTTCCTGGTGCCATAGAGCCTATTCCCCAGAGACTGGACAAATTTTTTCCACCCTGGAGGATCAGTTCCACTGGTCTAAGGGTTTAGCAGTGGATGCCATGGTGGTGGCGGCGACCCCAAAGATGGAACTTGCCAAAGAGAGTTCAACTGTCCATCCTCCAAACCGAGGGTCCCAGATGATGGACAGATGGGGGAAGCGGGTCTTTATTTCATCGACCTTCGCTGTTTGGTCCTTGAATTTTTTGGCACACTTCACTAGACTCCAAAGGGATCTGATAATGGAGTTGTCGGATACCCTGGCAGGAGCAGTGTCTGACGAAGGTCGAGATAAGATTGCCTTTCGGCTTGCCAACCTGGAGTCTTATCTCTAATTTGTCTATACAGCTTATTGCACATACAGCCTAAGGGATGTCTAGAGCAGCAGGTACATGCGTTGCCATTAGGCATCTTGCCTGGATGCACTTGTGTGACTTTGCAGACCCCTTTAAGTCTTCCTTTGTCAATGTTCCAGTTGATGTTGCTTCATTGTTTGGCGCAAAGGTTAGAGACACATTAGCCAGGTGTGAGAAGGACAGAAAGACCCTTTCTGCTGTCGGCATGCTTTTTCCACTCCGCAACAACCTTACTCTTGGAATTAGAGGAGTGGAAAGATGTGGTTCAAGAAGACCCAAGAGCCTTTTTGGGACACATATTGCAAGTATTCCCCCCAGGGCAGAGGGGTGAACTTAGACACCCCTCCCATAGCAGAGGGGGTCCATGCAACCAGGCCTCCAGAGACAGACTGGACAATGCTTCCAGCACTCCTGAGCAGCAGCCTGATTGCTTACCTCTGGAAGCAGTCAGGGGAAGACTTTCTCTGCACCACTCAGCCTGGCTCACAATAACGTCAGATGTTATGTTGTACTATCTCTCCTTCATTCATTGCTGGTTGGGTTGGAACCGAGAATTGGTTCCTACTCTCCCTATACTAAAGCTCGAGAGCTTTTACTGGCTAAAGGCTATACCCTATCCCATCATGCTTAGGGAAGATTACCCAGATCTTGTTTGCAATTACTAAACAGAAGTAAAAGTTATATACATATATAGAAATGTACACCTATAAACAAGTGCCATATAGGACTAAAGAAGGGAAGCAGAGAAAATTAGTTCCAAATCCAGCAAAGACCTCTCGATCCTCCAGGAGTGAAGGTTGGGGGAAGGCAGGTGGGATGCAAGAATGAAGGCAAGATAGACAACAAACATGGAATGTTATGGTCAATACATAACTTCGTAATGTTATGTTGTCATATCTTGCCTTCATTCATTGCTGGTTGGGACAGCATCCCTAGCATCTTCTTTCTTGGGTGTCTCAAGGGAACAAGCTTCTTCAGAACAGTAGACTCAAAGGAAGCCCTATTCCTTGCGGCCAAATCCACTCTGCAATGAGTGATAAAGGTATGAGGTTTTACCCATGTTGCTGCAGCACAAATTGAATCCATTTGAATGAACAAATTTGAACAACAAACAAAATTCCGGATGGTCACGGTTCAGTCTATCCTTCCTTTTTAGAGAAGGATGATTGGATGTGCTCTGTAGAGCTTCAGGATGCATATTACCGCATAAAGATGGACAAACGCTCCAGACGATATCTCCGCTACCGGCTAGGAGCCAGTCATTACCAATTTCGAGCACTGCCGTTTGATCTCATCACAGCCCCAGGGTTTTCACCAAATGCATCATAGTTGTAACAGCTCATTTAAGGCTACAGGAATTCCGTGTGTTTCCATATCTAGACGACTGGCTCCTCATTACCCCCACCGGGCATCTACTGCTTTGCGCCATAGACTCTGTTCTACGCCTTGCCGAGTTCTTAGGCATTTCAGTCAACAAAGAAAAATCACAACTATCTCCTACACAGAACCTGGAATTCATCAGAGCAAAATTAAATACAAAATTCTGCGTGGCTTCGCTTTTTCATCACAGGTTGTTAAAGTTGCGGTCGCATCTTCTAGTGATACTCTCTCAAGACGAAGTTCCTACTGTCTGGTCCTACAACTTCTCGGGTCCATGGCAGCAACAATCACATTAGTCTCCCTGGTGAGGTACCACATAAGGCTGCTTCAGTGGCTCCTGGCATCACAATGGTCACTTTTAACTCATCCCATGTCTCATCCAGTCCTAATAACGAACTGCTGCAAGAAGGATTTATCTTGGTGGATGAAGTCAGAAGAGAATTTATGGAGTCGTCCCTTCTACCCCTCTCAGTCCAAGGCCGTAGGGACCATGGACGCTTCCCTGAAGGGGGGGGCATTTTCGGGGACGGACCGTCCAATCTGCACATCAGTGTCCTAGAACTGAGGGCAGTGCTTTCAGCGTTGAGCATTCCAGTCTGCCCTTCCTTCAGGGACAATTGTTATCCAATCAGACAACATGTCAGTAGTCTGTTACATCAACAGACAGGCTGGAACCAGATCCTACCCACTATGTCGGGAAGCCCTAAGAGTTTGGCAATGGGTAATTGCCTCCAATCACTTTCTAATAGCAATGCATATTCCAGGGAATTCCAGCGTGATTGCGGACAAACTAAGCAGGTGTATCCTTCTATCTCATGAGTGGTCTCTCAATCCCAGTGTAGCGAAGAAAATCTTTCATCAATGTGGTCAGCCTTGCTGCGACCTGTTTGCCTCTTTCATAAACCACAAATGCAGTAGCTACTTTACCCTAGTCTCCCTCGTGGAGAGTCCCCAAGAGATGCACTTCTCCACGATTGTCCCCTGGGACTTCTATATGCCTTCCCACCAATCCCTCTAATCCCCCAATTTCTAAGGACCCCCAACAGTTGAAAAGCAAAGTGACTTTCATTGCACCTTATTGGCCCTGTCAGGTTTCCCTTTCTTTGGCCTCACCTGGTTCACTGCTCGTGGACCTGTTATCTCACTGTCAGGGCTTGGTCCATCCCAACTTTCAACATCTCGAGCTGACTGCTTGGTTTCTCCACTTCCAGTAATTGCCAGGCGAAACAGTTTCTCCACCTCTGTGCAAAGGATACTTCTGGCTTCTCATAAACCATCCACCAGGAAAATTTACCTTCGCAAATGGAAAAGATTTTCTATTTGGTCAGAAACTAACCGTTTTGATCCTTTTTTGGCTCCAGTCGATAAGGTCCTGGAATACTTAGCCACCTTATTTCAATTGGGAGCCTCAACTTCTACCATTGGACTTCATTTAGATGCCATTTCGAATTTCCCTAACGGATTTGATGTTCATTCTTTGATGTTTCACCGTCTTTGCAAAACCTTTCTTAAGAGCACCATTTGAAGACACCTTTCAAAGATCCTATAGCACCTTGGGATTTAACCTTAGTCTCGCAATGCTTAGTTCGTCAGCCTTTTGAGCCAGCAGCCACCTGTGACCTCAAATTTTTATCTTGGAAGACCCTCTTCCTAGTAGCTATCACTTCTGTTAGGAGAATTTCAGAGTTACAGGCTCTGCGTGTGAAGCATCCATATATCATTTTCCGCAAAGAAAGAGTATCACTCAAAACTAATCCCTCCTACCTTCCTTCCTAAAGTGGTGTCAGACTCCAATATCAACCAGACTATAGACTTCTTTCCAAATTTTTTGAACAAAGGAAAATATTGCTTGCATATGTTGGACGTCCACAGACAATTACGTTTTTCCTTGGACAGAACAAAATCCTCTAGAAAATCACACCAACTATTTCTATCTTTTTAGTTACCAGATTGGGCAAACCAGTTTCAAAGGTCACTTTGTCAAAATGGTTTAGAGACTGCATTACATTTATATCAATCAGAATAAACTCGATATACCAGCAAAAGTTTGAGCTCATTCGACAAGATCTGTTTCCACTTCAGTAGTCTTCTGTGGAAGACATATCTGCAGCCATAACCTGGGCTACCCCTCATACCATTATCACTCATTACAAATTAGATATGGTCTCCAGGGGAAGAGCATCTTTTGACTCTATGGTGCTCAGGAATAGCCTTCCTTAGGGCCACCCAAGATCTGAAGTAGCTGGGGTCTCTGTCCCATCTGTCAAGAATGAATGAAGATTGAAAACATCAGATAAAGAAGTTACAATCTTACCATAACATGACTTCTGTGTTTGTCGATCTTCATTCATTCTTGATATCCCACCCTCCTGCCCCCTCCAACTCCTGGAGGGTCGGAACTAGTCCTGGGGTTGTTATAGGATTGTTGTACAGACGGCGCTTTCATTTTTCTTTGATAGGCAAACTCAATCTGAGGTAATGGGAAGAGGGGCAGTATGGTTTAAGCCTTAGCTCAAGAGTTTTTTGGCTGGCGCAAGCTAGTATAATGGACGAGTCAGTACCGTGGGTTTGAAACCGAACCCATCAGTCAAGAATGAAGACTGACAACACAGATGGAACTTTATGGTAAGAACATTACTTCTTTTTTCCACTTTTTTCTTCATTTATGTGATACTTGCTACTGATTTAATGCTGTTATGGCCAATTTTATTGTTAAATCACAAGTTTAATACAAATGACAGTATTTGCATTTTCTGTCAAACTTTTTTCATTTCTGATGTCAGGGTCTCTAAATAAATACTTGTTTATGTTGTTTTAAAATTGATTTAAGAGCATATTTTTGATATTTGGCACTATTTGGACAAGTGAATTTTACTTGGTACTGTGTGTGCTGTTTTTTTACTACACTGTTTAGGTTGTAGAAGAAGATGTGGCACAGTTTAAACTTTTTCTGCTATATTTTATGCAGTTTAGTCCTATTTCCTGTGTTGGGGTGTAGTTTGTATTTTCTGTTATTGTTGCCCTTAGTCAGCCATTAAAAGTATCAGTGACATTTTCTTTTGAACCTGCCTCTTCGGCTGGTTTAAAGTTCATCTCTTAGAAAACTGTTTTGCTTATTGCTCTGACATCTGCAAGGTGAGCTGCAAGCTCTCATGTTGGGCTAAGCTTATCTGATTTTCCTCAAGAACAGGATTATTTTTCGCACTAATCCATCTTTCATGCCAAACGTTGTCTGAATTTACCTTGAATCAACCCATCAGTATCCTAGTTTTCTTTCTATAAGGTAAAAACAAGGGAGGGAAAATTCTGCACACACACCTCGTATGAGCACAGGCAGCTCAGGTCCTACCTTGACAGAACTAAGCCCTTCAGGAAGGTTGAACAGCTGCTTATTTCCTATTTTGGAGCTAAGAAGGGTCAACCTGTCTCTAAGAAATATTTGCTTATTGCTTGCCCTCTGCTGTTATTTATTTGTTACTCCCACCATGGTTAATCTATTCCAGGCAAGGTTCAGGCACATTCCACCAGAGCCTTATCCTCTTTGTTGAATATTTGAAAGGAGTAAACTCAGAAGCATTTTAGAGAGCACCCTTGTCATTTGTTCATACATTTACAAAGCACTGCAAATTAGATTCTTTTTCAAGTTCCAGAGCAGACTTTGTGAGGACCATTCTCCAGGGGCTGCTGGATCCTTATCCATATTCTTTGTGTTTCACTGTTGCAGTCCTGACAGTTGAGATTTCCTGCAATGAAAACCCTCGGTGGCACAACTACCAGAGAAATTTATTTCACTTCCCATGCTGGCGGACGCCTCAACCAACATCAGAACACTTGGGTATAAAAGAGCCAGTCTCTGTCATTACTTCAGTCTTTTTTTGCCGCCAGAGCCCAAAGCAGATTTCAGGTATGTCGGTCCATCTACACCAGAGAGGAGATGTCATCAGAAAGATAAGTACCCCATTAGTTGACTCCTTTCTTTCTTCATTGACTCATGCCAGATAAAGTTAATGGTCTCCGCTGTGGTAAACAAATTCCACACAGAGACTTCATACACTTTGTGTAACTTGTTGAGGCTCAGACCACAACGTTCACAACTGTCGTTTCTGTGCTAGGTTTGACACTGGAAGTAGTAGGTGTAGAGCAGAGTTTTTAGCTCATTTTCTGAGGCAGGAATCTGTGCAGTCGCGGACTATGGCATCTGGTGGTTGTCCTGAGCTTGATGTACCTAAACACAAAAAAGATAAGAAACAAAAGCCTAGGTCCATGGGTGACACTCGGTCTCCTCCTGACTCGCCTACTAGACTTGATTGTTGAGGAAGGTGGGGTGCTTTCGCATCCCCCTTCGACCTTTGATTCAGAGACCCAGGCCTCTGTCGAGACCCATTTTGAGTCAGACATGCCTTCGGTCCCTTTGACTTCTACAGTTCATATCTTCAGCTCATCAGTTGTGTCCGAGACCAGTCAGCAGGCCACAGCTTCCAATGAGTGACTGATAACTGGAGACTCTTCATGGCCTAGGGCCATCCTAATGCATCTCCATTCTAAATAGTCAGGCGCCAGGGCGTTGGATACTCCTAGGCCTAAGACCAAGCCCACAACAAAGAAAAGCATTCCAGAGCAGGCTTTGTGAGGGCTGTTCTCCAGGGGCTCCTGGATCCTTATTCTTCCTCCTCACAGGTAGGGTAGGGTAAGCTTTGAGAATCTACCCATATGCCACTGAGTCATTGTGAAATTTGAACATCTATTGTTATTGATAAGTAGGACTAAGGCAACTGTACTTTGTCCCTCAGAAGACTATAGATCCACTTGTTTCCAGCCTAGGCTAAATAGCCGTAGTGTAATGTTACAGACAAAATAATACATGAATATCATAGAAGTGCTTCATGATGATTCTGATGGTTTGACTATACAAAAAGGCATGTCTGTCTTGTGGACATAACTGATGCATCTTAAACATATGCCCCTCTGCATGAAAACCACACACCACCTGTCATCTTAATTGCTGGAACTGAATCCTTAGCAGGCAGTGACACACTACATATTGTAACCATTGATCCACTTAACTTGTGCACTTGGCTATATAGTGGGCATCAGCAAGAATGTGTGTGTGATTGTATATGTGTATGTATATATATTTGTTTGTGTATATGTATTTATGTGTTAGCGCACACATACAAACATGATCTGCATCCAGCTTAGACATGCCTTTCCATATGGTCTGAGCAGTAGACAGCAGTATGAAACTTCTCTCTGGTCTGGTGTTTTTGTTCAGTTTTAATTTACGCTGTCTAAACCTTGCATAGTTTGCACACAACATGATCCACAGTATTTATGTATTAAATTTTTTGTGGTTTGAATTATATGCAGAGCCAGGAATGTGCATTTATACAGTTATCAGGCAGCTGTGAAAAAAGTTTCTACTAAAAATATGTTGCAAAATAAATGAACAAGCATCATTAAACATTTGAGTCCAATGTGCATATGTGTGTGTGTATTACCATAGCAGGGCTAACCACCCAGAGGTGTAAACCTTGGCTCGAGATGATTGTTACTGTTGAAGTGACACCACGACCCCATTTGCAAAAATGGAAAAAAGAGGTAGATGATCTATGAATTGATACATATTCCTGCTAAACTAAGTATGGTAAGAGGCAGTTGATGAGCTTTACTGGGTTGTTGTCAGGATTCAGCTTTTGCGATTACATCTTTGATGTGATCTGCTGGCTTTTACACAACCATCTGGCAATTTCATTATCTGGTTAGAGTTCCTTATCTTGGAGCTGTAGTGCTTCTTTGTCATTCATCTAATATCATTGTACTGAGTTAGAAAGTCCCTGGTAGTGGAAAGCTGTTCAGATTTGGTGCATGTGTAGAGTTCCCCCTACAGCCATCTGCCATTGTCACATCCTACAAGGTAGCTGTGGCATAAACTTTATTTTTGGAAGGATTTCCATTTTAAACAACCCCACAACTCTTAAGTTGTTAAGAAATCAGACATGCATGTCAACATTTGGATGTAGTCTCAGGCTATGCCCGTTAAAGGTGAGCCTTCTATGAAGAGAATGTTCCATAAGGTATACCTGGATGTTCTCTGTTGCTCAAATTGAATAAATGTTCTGATACCATAATTTTTTGGGTTGTTAGTTACTTTTGGGCCGAGGTCTTTGCAGTGCCAAGTTCACATTTTTCTTAGTACATGAAAGTTTACTATTTACTAGTTTTGTGTTTTTACTAGTTATGCTCCAAAAGGAAAATTGCCAATATTTTTTGTGGCCATCTGACAAAACTGTTTTATTGTCAATGCTTTTCTTTAGAGAGAATAATTACTGATAATTATAAGCACTGATTTAAGTGCAATAAGAAACTAACCAGAACAGAATTGATTGTAGATTTTAGAGCAAAGCAAAACTAGTTTACTTAACTCCCATTTATTTGCTTGTGTCTTTTAGTTTGAAAATTGTATCTAAAGTCAAGCATGATGTGAAAGACTGGAGTAGAGACATCTTTTTAGCCCCCCCCCCCCCCCCCAAGCTGTTTGGGGAGTTTATTTATTTATTTATTTTGAGAGAACTTTGTGAGCTCTTCTTAGAACAGCACACTTATGATGATCCTATTTATCCAGCCTGTCCAATACAATATATGGATTCTTGAGACACAGTTAGGATCCCATCCAGCAAATTTAATGCTGTAGCCTCAAGCCCTTTATCATCTTTTCTTACCATGTCATTCTCCCTCCGGCCTAACCCATAATCTTGTTTGCTGCTTTTGCAAGTAGCAGCAAGATCTGGACAAATAAGTGCTTCTCAAAAATTCTATTTTTGATTGCTTTTGGCTGTTAAACTTGGAGTCTTTTTTAAAATTTCCTTAATATTTTCTTTCTTATTTCTGTATCTTTGAAAAGTTTTTCCTTCATTTGAGCTTGTTCTCTCTTTAGTGTTCATTGCCTTTTTTCTTTCCCATATTGTAGTTTGGTTGTTAAATTAAGTAGTTTAGGTATTTCGGTATTTAGATAATTAGGTATTAGAGATTTCCATACTGGATTGGTTGAGGCCCGGGTTAACAACGACCGCCAACAGGGTGCTGGCGGACGTTGGGCTACTGTTGGCCAAAGGAGGAGAGAAGGGGGGGGGGGAGGCATGCCCGAAAAAAAGAGAGGAGGAACGTTAGGAGTGTAGTAGTGAGGGTAGGAACTTTGAATGTCGGCAGTATGACTGGTATAGGGAGAGAGCTGGCTGATATGATGGGGAGAAGGAAGGTTGATATATTGTGTGTGCAAGAGACCAGATGGAAGGGGAGTAAGGCCAGGTGTATAGGAGGCGGGTTCAGATTGTTCTATCATGGTGTGAATGGGAGGAGAAATGGGGTAGGGGTTATTCTGAGGGAACAGTGTGCCAAGAGTGTTTAGGAGGTGAAAAGAGTGTCGGATAGAGTGATGTTTATGAAGCTGGAACTTGATGGTGTAATGATGAATGTTAGTGCATATGCTCCGCAAGTTGGGTGTGTGATGGATGAGAAAGAAAAATTTTGGAGCGAGTTGGATGAGAAGTGGTGGTGAGTGTACTCAAGGGTGAGAGACTGGTGATTGGAGCGGATTTCAGTGGGCATGTTGGTGAAGGGAACAGAGGGGATGAGGAAGTGGTGGGCAGGTGTGGTGTTAAGGAGAGGAATGCAGAAGGTTAGATGGTATTGGATTTTGCGTAAAGGATGGAAATGGCTGTGGTGAATACGTATTTTAAGAAGAGGGAGGAGCATAGGGTGACATACAAAAGTGGAGGAAGATGCACAAAAGTGGATTATATCCTATGCAGGAGGGCCAGTCTGAAGGAGATTGGAGACTGTAAAGTGGTGACAGGGGAAAGTGTAGTTAGGCAGCAAGAATGGTGGTCTTTAGGATGATGCTGGTGGTCAAGAAGAGGAGGACAATTGTGAGAACAGTGCCCAGGATCAAATGATGGAAGTTGAAAAGGGGTGATTGTGAGCTGGAGTTCAGGGAAGAGTTAAAACAGGCACTGGGGGGCAGTGAAGAGTTACCGAATAGCTGGGTAACTACAGCAGAGATGGTAAGGGAGACAGCTAGAAAGGTGCTTGGTGTGACATCTGGACAGAGGAAGGAGGACAAGGAAACCTGGTGGTGGAATGAGGAAGTACAGGAGAGTATACAGAGGAAGGGGCTGGCAAAGAAGAAGTGGGATTGTCAGAGAGATGAAGAAAGTAGACAGGAATATAAGGAGACAAGGAGCATGGCATAGAGAGAGGTGGTGAAGGCTAAGGATAAGGCATATGGAGAGTTGTATGGAAGGTTGAACACTAAAGAGGGAGAAAAGGACCTGTACCAATTGGCTAGACAGAGGGACCGAGCTGGGAAAGATGTGCAGCAGGTAAGGGTGATAAAGGATAGTGAGGGAAACGTACTCACAAGCAAGAAGAGTGTGTTGAGCAGATGGAAAGAGTACTTTGAGGGGCTGATGACTGAAGAAAATGAGAGAGAGAGAGAGAGAGAAGGTTGGATGATGTGAGGATAGTGAATCAGGAAGTGAAACATATTAACAAGGAGGAAGTATGGACAGCTGTGAAGAGGATTAAGAATGGAAAGGCTGTTGGTCCAGATGACATACCAGTGGAAGCATGGAGGTGCTTAGGAGAAATGGCAGTGGAGTTTTTAACCAGATTGTTTAATGAAATCTTGGAAAGTTAGAGGATGCCTGAGAACTGGAGAAAAAGTGTTTTGGTACCTATTTTTAAGAATGAGGGTGATGTGCAAAGTTGTAACTACAGAGGAATAAAACTAATCAGTCACAGCTTGAAGTTATGGGAAAGAGTAGTGGAAGCTATGTTAAGAAGGGAGGTGATGATAAGCGATCAGCAGTATGGTTTCATGCCGGGAAAGAGCACTACAGATGCGGTGTTTGCGCTGAGACTGTTGATGGAGAAATATAGGAAAGGTCAGAAGGAGTTGCATTGTGTCTTTGTGGACTTGGAGAAAGCATATGATAGGGTGCCTCGAGAGGAGTTGTGGTATTGTTTGAGGAAGTCAGGTGTGGCAAAGAAGTATGTAAGAGTGGTACAGAATATGTACGAGGGTATTGTGACAGTGGTGAAGTCTGCAGTGGGAGTGACAGATCCGTTTAAGGTGGAGGTGGGATTACATCAAGGATCAGCTCTGAGCCCTTTCTTATTTGCAATCGTGATGGACAGGTTGACAGACAAGATCAGACAGGAGGCCCCATGGACTGTGATGTTTGCAGATGACATTGTGATCTATAGTGACAGTAGGAATCAGGTTGAGGAGACCCTGGAGAGGTGGAGATATGCTCTAGAGAGTAGAAGAATGAAGGTCAGCAGGACTAAGACAACAATATGTGTGTGTGAATGAGAGGAAGGATAGGAGGAATGGTGAGGATTCAGGGAGTAGAGTTGGCGAAGGTGGATGAGTTTAAGTACTTGGGATCAGCAGTTCAGAGTAATGGTGAGTGTGAAAGAGAGGTGAAGAAGAGAGTACAGGCAGGGTGGAATGGGTGGTGAAGAGTGTCAGGAGTGATTTGTGACTGACAGGTACCAGTAAGAGTGAAAGGGAAGGTCTGCAAGAGGGTAGTGAGACCAGCTATGTTGTATGGGTTGGAGACGGTGGCATTGACAAAAAGACAGGAGTCAAAGCTGGAAATGGTAGAGTTAAAGATGTTAAGATTTGCACTGGGTGTGACAAGGATGGACAGGATTAGTAATCCGTTTATTAGAGGGTCAGTTCAGGTTGGACGGTTTGGAGACAGTCAGAGAGGCGAGATTGCATTGGTTTGTACATGTGCTGTGGAGGGATGATGGGTATATTGGGAAAAGGATGCTAAGGATGGAGCTGCCAGGTAAGAGGAAAAGAGGAAGGCCTAAGATAAGGTTTATGGACGTGGTGAGAGAGGACATGCAGGTGGTTGGTGTGACTGAGCAATATGCAGAGGACAGGAAGAAATGGAAACAGATGATCCACTGTGGCGACCCCTAACGGGAACAGCCAAAAGAGAAGAAAATTTAGAAAGTTTGTGCGTCTGTGTGCGTATATTTATATATATATATATATATATATATATATATCTATATCTATATATATATATATATATATATATATATATATATATATATATATATATAAATATAAAATATGGGATCTGATGTTGTCAGTCTTCATTTATCCTTGACCTTTGGGATACCGTTCTGATCCTTGGAATTGGCTTGGCTGTTACTCCTCTCGCGCAAGCCAAAAACTGTCAAACTAAGACTCTGCTCACAATACCCCTGTCCAGATTACTTCAGCTCTCATTTGCCACTTTTGTCGCAAGGCACGTCAGTCAGATTCTGTCACAGCTAAGTGAAATTTTCATAGTTTTTTCTTTGATTTGACCTGTTTAAGGTGTGTGTGTGTGTGTGTGTGTGTGTGTGTGTGTGTGTGTGTGTGTGTGTGTGTGTGTATACATATATACATATATATATATCTCTATATATATATATATATATATCTATATATATATATATATCTCTATATATATATATCTATATGGGTCTACTTGAGATTACTGAAATCTCAGTAGACCGACACACGAAACACTGAGCCAAAAAGCTCAATGTGTCAGATGATCGACATGTCAGAATGCCGACTTCCAAATAGTCGACAGTCCAACTTGAACAGAACAGGAAATCCTCTCTTGTGGATGTTGGAGTGCGATCTCAGAGTTGGTATATTTAAGTTATGGGGGGTATGGAGGGCATAGCCCCCCTTCAAGAATGTGAAATGTGAAGGTAAGTGTTTTAAATTTTTTATTTGTAGTGTATGTTTTGTTTTAGTGGTAAGGGTTTAGTTTAATGTAGATGGTGGGCCGGGTGTGAGTGAGGGGAACTAGGTAGTTTTATGTCGAATGTTGTGTTTTTTCCTTTGTATGTTGTTTGTGTGTGTGTGTTTTACAGAGGTGTGTCAGGGTTTTGATGTGTTGGTATTGTGTGTGTCGGGTATGTGCAGTGTTGGTGTTGTCGGCTCGGTGTTTTGCGTGTCGTTTATGTGGGATGTCGGGTAAGTGAAGAACCATATAAATGTGTGTATGTGTGTAATATATATATATATATATATATATATATATATATATATATATATATATATACACACACACACACACACACACACACACATATATATATATATTTTTGTTTTTTTTTTTTCCATCTGTACTTCTACCCACCTTGTTTTTCCTTCTAGTTTCTCAAACATTTCTTTTTCAAGCGTGTGTGCTTTTTTTGTTTTTTTACTGTACGGTGTTCTTTCCCTACCTCTAGTACCTCTCTCTCTATATATATATATATATATATATATATATATATATATATGTATATATATATATATATATATATATATATATATATATATATATATATATATATATATATATATATATATATATATATATATATATATATATACACCTTTTTAGTTAAATTTGAACTACCATTGTTGGTAGTTTTCTTTTCCTTCTGTGTGCGTGTGTGTGATTGCTGCCTGTAGACCTTTCATTTTTTTTTTGTGCTTGTCAGCATGGTGGGTAAATCAAAAGGAACTACTGGCGTTAAACAGTGCGACGATTGTGGGAGGAAGATTCCCAGTTCTGAAGGGCATTCTTCCTGTGTACATTATTTAGGCCTGGCTCATCTTCAACAAGACTCAGCTATTTGTTCAGTAACCGGGCCTTATTCGAAAGAATGAATAAATGAATATTGAAAGGTCTAATTAATCCCTCTTTTGAGCAGGCTGCATCCAAGTCTGACATGTCCCCCTCTAAATATCTTGGGCTTAAGAAGAGTCATTCACGAAAATGCAGAAAAGAGATTTTGCCGATAGGGTTGACTGTGGTCAGGGGGTACAGATAATAGGCAAGAGGGGGCTGGAATTTATTGGAGAAAACTGGCAAAGGAAGCACAGTATTGGGAGCAAATAACTCAAAAGGAAAAGGTAATGGAATGGGAAGAGGCCAAGCATTTATTTGGACTGGAGGTTAGAGATTGCCTTGTCTATCAAGGATTGATATCAGAGTATAGGCAGAGAGAAAGAACTAGGGTCTCCTAAATGAAAGACTAGCAGTGGTAGAGTTTTTAATAGAATCTTGAACAGAAGCTGCCACTAAAAGGGGAATAATTAGTAAAGCCTATAAAATATTGCATGATAATTATTGTTAATCAATCAGAGGTGCTTAGAAAGAATTGGGAAGAGAGTTTAGATAAGCAGTTCACAAAGAGACAATGGGGGGAGATATGTATATCTCCCAAATATTCAACAAAGTCTAGAAGATGTAGGATCTTTGCCTGCAAGTGTTTACATAGGTATTTTTGTACCCCAAGTAGACTTTTTTTCCCCATGTGGATATCAAATGTTGGAGTTGTGACGGGCAAGAAAGAGGTAGCTAGGAACATATTTTTTGGAAGTGTGATGAGCTGGCAGACTTTAGGGATTCCCTGCAGACAGCTCTGTCAGAGATTCTGGGTGAGCAGATTGGACTGACTGAGGAGATATTTTTTTTGTTATGCTACAGAATTAGAATTGCCTAGACATAGTAAAGCCTTACTGAGTCCTTATTACTAGAAAATGGGAATCAAAGTCTAGGACAACTTTACTGGAAGTAGTGAATATAGTAACAGAAAGAAAACAGCTGGAATTTGGATCTTTAAAAAAGGGAAGGAGATCATACATAGGGAATAAAATGGGAATTGTGGGAACATATATGCAGAGCAGGAATGAGGTTTAAGAGGCAGGATTTGAATGAGCTATATAATGCTTAACTAACGATGACTGGATGGTTTATAAGTGATGTGTAATGTTTACAACTACAGTTGTTTCAGTTGTGTTTGTGATGTAAATTGTAACTAAAGTGATATCATTTTGTATGTTTTCATTTATATAAATGTAAGATTACCTTTGTTGTGTGTAAATTTAATAAAGAAGTTTTTTTTTTTTTTTTTTTTTGGGGGGGGGGGGGGTTCATTCAGTGCCAGCATCTCCTACACCTCCAGCAGCAAAAAAGCATAAGCCTTCTATTCCCATTACTTCAGCGGAACTGAAGGCTAAAGTCAGGAAACTTTCGGAACCGAATATCTCTGCACCATCTACTATGGCATCACAGTCCTTGGTGCCGGTCACATCGGTACCAACATCTTCAGCTTTCCTGTTGGTACTGACTCAGTGCTGAAAGCAAACATGATTACTATACCAAGGACAGGGTATTCACCCTCTATTGATCCCTTTATGGGATAGCTCCTGAGTCCTTTTCTTGACAGACCAGAATCCCCCCTCAGGCTTCTCTGTCCGTTCTTCCAGGAGTCTGACTGAAGTTGACGTTGTGGGGTTGGTGGATCAGCTCATAGCGGCCAGGGGTCTTTCTCCCTCTTCCCAGACCCCTCTCCCTTCTTGAGTTTGGGCATTTTCTACCAGGACTCCACCAAATCTTCTTAGCCTAACCTCCTCTAAGGGCTTAGAGCTTACAATGCCGATCTCTCTGGTTCCAGCTGCTCTGGTGCTGATAGCTCTTTCCCCTTTGGTTCCAAGATCTGCCATGACTTCACGAACGACATCAGTACAAACAACATCATGAAAGGACAACGCTGAAAGGTGCTTTTCCTTTTATTGCACATTCTAGTACCTTGGCCGTTCGCCTTCAAATGGAACAATTTAATACAAAACATCACATCCTTATATAACAAACACTGCATACAATTATATACAATTAATCAACTGAGTACTGATACTCATTATTAACTAATTTACTTAAAGTGCAACCACATAGTGCAAATCTATGCAACTCAAAAGAAAACATTATATATATATATATATCAATAAAAACAAAATTACCACTTCGTGAGTACCTCTCCCTATAACAGTCAGGATAAGAACAAATATCGGGAGGGCACAATGGCAGAAAACAGTTCTTCGCATAAATTGTTCAAATACTGGAAATGTTCGAAAGTTCTTATATCACCAACTAAAAATAATTCAAAGTATAACTCTCTTCACGATTAGCCTTTCGGCACAACAAAAGCAACAATCCACAAGCAGTTTTCACTTCACAAGGAATAATTCAATGAAGACTCCTGCTCTGTTCCACAGAGAGCTTTATTAAGTAAGAAATAAAATAGGCTAGCGCTTTCACCCGAAGGCTTCCTCATGGCCGAGGTACCAGAAAATGCAATAAAAGGAAAAACATCTTTTAGCGTTGTCCTTTCATGATGATGTTTGTACTGATGTCTTTCATGAGGTGAAGTGTTTCATTTGTGGTTGATGGTTGTGTATTCTGCCTTGACTTCCTCATTTCCTTCAGAACCAACGGACTCCTGGGGCAATAGCTCCATTGTTGGGTCCGAGGGTTCCTGATTGGCTGTAGTCTTTTATTCAGAGTCATCGTTGAGTCTCTGAACCTCGGCTGGCATGGGCTCTACCTCAGCTTCTGCTTTGGGGGTAGGTCTCTCGGAGCAGGGTGTGACCGTGGTTCTGAGCTTGTCCTTCTCAGTTCCGAGCTCCCATCCTTTTTCTGGGGAGGGGCCTGCCTTCCAGGTAATGGGGAGGGTGTTGGCCTCTGCAGGCTCTCAGCTGACCCCTTCAGTGTCAGAGCTTTATCCAAGTGCTCCGTCTTGCCCAGAGCCACCAGTCTCCACATCCAGACAGCAAGCACGTAAGCTACAAGATAGCCCTGCACAGGGCCCCTCTTCTTCCAAGTCCTCCTCAGAAATTCCCACTGAGGAACCACACCGCAAAAAAGATGTGTAAGAGGAAACACTTAGATTCCCCTAAGGAATCTGCCACAGAAGACACGGACTTTGATGAAGGGAAGGGTCCCCCCGTCACCCCCAGAAGACGTTTCCTTCAGAGACATTCTAGAAATTCTGAAACAGAGGGGTAACTGGAAGTCCAAAGACTCTACCTCTGAGGAGTCTTTGTACTTGCAGGATTTTGGTATTTGCCCGTCTACTTCTTGGGTGACCCCTCCCACTGACAATCTTATGAAATTGATTGCGCAGCAGCTTGGAAGGCTCCTGACTCTGTAGAGCCAATTCCCTGGAGACCAGGCAAAATAATGTCACCACCAGAAGACCACCAGCATTGGGCTAAGGGGTTACTGGTAGATGCTATGGTGGTGGTGGCAGCCACCAAAAAGGAATTAGCCGAAGAGAGTTCCACTGTTCATCTCCCTAATTAAGAGTCTAGGGTGATGGACAGTTTCAGAAAGCAGGTGTGTACGCATCTTGACCTTCGCTTTAAGGGCTTTGAAATATGTGGCACATTTCACTTGACTCCAAAGCGATCTCATCAAGGAGTTATCAGATATTGTAGCAGGAGCTGTATCTGAGGAGGTCCAAGCTAAAGGGGCCTCCTGGCTAACCACCCTGGAGTCTATTTCCATCTCATCCATGAGGCTTATTACGCATGTAGCTGAAGGGATGTCGAGGGCAGCGGGTTCAGGTCTTGCCATAAAGTGTATTGCCTGGATGTGCTTCTGTGAGTTTGGTGATCCATTTGAGTCTTCCTTCGTCAATGCTCCTTTTGACAAATCTTCCTTCTTCTGCCCCAAAGTCAAAGAAACTCTAGCTAGATGCAGAAAAGATGGAAAGACCCTGTCTGCCGTGGGCATACGTTTTTCTGCTCCTCAATGGTCTTACTCCAGAAATCAGAGGAGCGGGAAGATGTGGTTCAAAAAATTCCAAGGGCCTTTTCAGGACACACTTGGTGGTAGCTCCCCTCGGGGTAGAGGGGGGAGCTCTTTTGGAATACGCCAACCCCATGGCAGAGGTGGCCCACAAAATCAGGGTTCCAGAGATTCTTTCTCTGGGCAGTCCTGAAAGAGGGCCTGATTGCTTACCTCTGGAAGCAGTCGGGGGAAGATTTTCTCTGCACTCGAGCTTGGTGGCAAATTACTTTGGATACTTTGGTGCAGAGGATCATTACCAGAGGTTACCATATTCCCTTCACTCTTTTTCCAAGATCAAAATGAAGACTCTCCAATGTTCCACCCATTCAGAGGGATCAAGCAGCTTTAGAAATTCAAAATCTGTTAGAAAAGAGAATCATCCAAGAAGTCCCACCAGACCAGATAGCATCCAGATTTTACTCAAGGTTCTTTTTGGTGCCAAAAAGACAGCGGACTTGAGAGCAATTTTAGATCTCCATCTCCTGAACAAATTTGTTAGGCAAGCAAAATTTCCGATGGTCACGGTTCAGTCTGTACTTCCCTTTCTAAAGGTAAACAATAGGGTGTGCTCTGTTGAACTTCAGGACGTGTATTACCACATAAAAATGGTCAAACGCTCCCAAAAGTTCTACGCTTTAGACTAGGAGCCAGTCATTTTAATTTCAGAGTACTGCCCTTTGGCCTCACCACACCCCCCAGGGTGTTCACCAAGTGTGTGGCAGCAGTAATAGCTCACTTGAGACTGCACATATTCCAGGGTTTTCCTTATCTAGATAACTCCCACCAGGCATCTACTTCTTCAAGCAACAAATTTCATTATGCACCTGTTCACTCATTTGAGCATTACAGTGAATCAGTCAAAATTTCAGCTAAATCCCACTCAAGACCTACAGTTCATAGGAGCTTGTCTGAATACCATCTCTTGTGTAGCTCCCCTTTCTCTTCACAGGCTATACAAGGTAAAATCCCATGTACAAGCCATTCTCTCCAAAGACAAGGCTCCTGTAGTTCTAGTCCTTCGAGCTTTAGGGTCCATGGCAGCAACCATTACCTCAGTTCCACTAGCAAGATTTCACATGTGGCTGCTGTAATGGCTTCTGGCATCCCAGTGGTCCATCCTGACCCATCCAGTAACTCATCCCATTTTAATCACCAGTCATTGCAAGACGGACTTATCCTGGTGGATGGAATCCGAGGAAATTCTATTAGTCCATCCCTTTGTTCCACCTCATCCCAAGACCATAGTGACCACAGATGCCTTTCAGATGGAGCGTGGGGGGCAATATTTGGGAACAACAGTCTAAGGTACTTGGTCCCCAGTGGAGACCAGTCTGCATATCAGTGTTCTGGAACTGAGGGCAGTGCTCTTAGCATTGCAAGCCTTCCAAGTTGTCCACCCTCTAGGAACAATTACAAGTCAATCCGACAGCATGTCAGTAGTCTGGTACATCAGCAAACAGGGTGGAACAAAGTCTTGCCCCCTTGTTGAAAAGTGCTCAGTGTGTGTCAGTTGGTGATATCCTCTGACTGCTTTCTGATAGCAGTGCACATCCTGGGGAGCTCAAACGTGATAGTGGACAAACTGAGCAGATGCATTCTACTGCCTCATGAGTGGTCTCTCAATCCCAGAGTGGCAAAGGAGATTTTCCATCACTGGGGCCAGCCTTGCTGTGACCTCTTTGTATCACCTCTGAACAACAAGTGCAGTAGCTACTTTGCCCTAATCCCCCCTTAGGGTAAGTCCCTGAGAGACACTGTCCTTCACAATTGGCCCCCGGGTCTGCTATATGCCTTTCCCCCATTCCCACTGATTCCTCTCTTAAAGAAAGCCAGCAATTGAGAAGCAAGGTGATCCTCATTGCACCATTTTGGCCTTAGCAAGTCTGGTTCCCCTTTCTGTGGCCTCATCTAATTCACCATCCATGGATTCTGGACCCAGTTCCGGATCTTCTGTCTCATCCACAGGGACTGGTGCATCCCAGTCTTCAGAATCTCCAGCTTACAGCTTGGCTTCTACAATTCTGTTAGTCTCCAGGCAGAAAATTTTATCTTCCGCAGTCCAAAAAAATTCTACTGGCTTCCCATAGACCTTCCACCAGGAAACTTTACCACAGCAAGTAGAAAAGATTTTCTGTTTGGGCATACAATAATGGTCTTAACCCATTTTCCACTCCACTTGAAAAGGTATTGGAGTTTTTAGCTATGCTTTTCAGTCAAGGAGCATCTGCTTTAACTGTTAAGGTCCAACTAGCTACCTTTCCAATTTCCACAATGGCTTGAAGACCATTCACTAATTTCCAATAGATTGTGTAAAGTGCTCATGGAGGGAGCCTTGTGGTTGAAACCTCCTTTTAAAGACCCTGTAGCTCCTTAGGATCTGACGTTAGTTTTGCAGTCTTTGGTACGTCCCCCTTTGAACCGTCGGCTACATGTCACTTGGTTACTTTCATGGAAGATCATTTTTCTCATAGCTGTCACTTTCACCAGAAGGATTTCCGAATTACAAGCACTATCTTCAAAACTCCCATACTTGATTTTTCATAAGGATAGGGTTATTCTAAGAACCAACCCTTATTTTCTTCATAACGTGATCACAAAAACTAATATTAATCAAACCATTGACTTATCTGCTTTCTTCCCATTTTTTTCTAACAAAGTTGAATATCGCTTCTTTTGCTGGATTTTCACAGACAATTATGTTTCTACCTCAACAGGACTGAAGAATTTAGGAAAAATAGATCAGTTATTTATCTCCTTTTCCAGTCCATCTCTGGGGTTACCTGTTTCGAAAGTCACCTTGTCAAGTTGATTAAGAAGGTTCCATTCACGTAGTTGAACTTCTACAAGTTCGATCCACATGGTTGTAAAAATTCGAGTGTTTGAATGGAAATCTCTGTAAGTGGAGGTTTCCATTCACTTCACTGTGGTGCGATCTCAGAGTTGGTATATTTAAGTAGCAGGGGGGTGTGGGGGGTGCAGGAGGTCTTGCCCCGCTGCTTACAAGTTATTGATTTGTACGTTTTGTATTTTTTTTTTGTTTGTTTTGCATAGTCGAAGTTCTGTAACTTCGAACTTAATGGTTCGACCATTAGGTGTTCGGAGTTACGGAACTTCAGCTAACTAATATAGACCAGGTTAAGAGACTGTATTATTTTCATACACAGTGAAAAGAATCTCCAATTACTAGCGCCAATGAGAGCGCATTCTACTAGGGCAATAGCTACATCTTCTGTTTCCCTTTCCAAAACTTCCATGGATGAAATATGAGCAGCAGCAACATGGGTTACTCCGCATACCTTTATCATTCATTACAAATTGGATCTGTTCTCTAGGGGAAGAGCATCCTTTGGCTTTATTGTTCTCAGGAATATCCTTCCATAAATCCATCCAAGATCTAAAGTAGCTGGGGACTCTGTCTCAAAGGTCAAGGATAAATGAAGATTGATAACTTCAGATAAAGAAGTTACGTACTTACCATAACGTTCCATCTGTGTTGTTGATCTTCATTTATCCTTGGCACCTCACCCTCCTTCCTTCTCCTGCATACTTTTAGGAGGATCAGATGCTTGTCCTGGTAACTTTATCAGATTTGACCGTGGACATAGCCTCTTCAATTTCATATACTTATTCTTCTGCCTTTCTGTGTAGCTGCAAACTCGATCTGAGGTAATCTGGAGAGGGGTATTGTAGATAGAGTCTTGGCTGAAGAGTTTTTGGCTTGCACAAGCTGTGTAGTGGCCGAGCCGGTTCAGAAGATCGGAGCCATGTCCCAAAGGCCAAGGATAAATGAAGATCGACAACACAGATGAAACGTTATGGTAAGTACATAACTTATATTTCTGAACCATTTTCCTTCTTTTTAAAGAACTTGTTTCCTTTTCCACACAGCCCCAAAAAAATTATTGTTCTTGGGTATTTTTATATCTGGTATTGTTGATTACTTTCTTATAGGATTACTGGTGCATTGTTTAGCAGTGTTCAAGGTTAATAGTTTTGTAGCCTTTGTTGTTGTTGGCCTGTGCTGCTTTTTGTACCTTTTTGAAAACCATTTCTGACAGCTGCTGGGTTTGAAAAAATGCACAGTTTGTGGGCATAAGATTCTGCCCCAAAATCCACACCCCCTTTGTGTTTGTGGTCTGGTAGTGTCTTATTTACTAGTCAGTTGTGAAATGTACACCTCTTTTGGGGCCAGGGCTTTGCAAGATCATTGTGATAAACTAGTTTTGGAGGGCCTTTTTCCTGCTCAGCCAGGAGTTTCAGCTCCTTCAACCTCTGAAATATCATCTTCCTCTTCTAAAAAGTCTGTTAAACCACAAGTTTCTAAGGAAAAGGAAAAAGATAAAGGAAAAGAACCAGAAAAGAGGGTTGAAAGATCCAGGGAAAAAGTTTCTTGAGCCATTGGACCAGCCCGGACTGGCTCTGAAGACCCAGAGACACTGGGATTCACCTGCTTCAGAAGTTCATCAGATCCATTCATCATATCCATCCCTTCATTTCACCCTGGAGCTGGCTAGCCTGAGGCTCCACTCACCCTTTTTTACAGAAGAAACATTAACACTTACCAGTACCACCATCAGTGGCTTTGTCTTTCAAGTCATTCCATTTGAAGACAATTCTCTCAGAAGCAGATGCTGACAGGATGATGCAGACATTTCTTCAGAGAAGCATCTAGCTGGACGTCTTCCTGACTCTCCTTTGATGGCTCTGGTCCTGGTCCCTACTGTCCCGCCATTGATTTCTCCTGTTCCAGTTGAACTTTCTGATCCAGTGCCCACAGACTAGAGTTTTTCCCTTAGTGCTGTCTGCTGCTACGTAGTTACCCTATCGAGTTTGACTCAGATGGTTTTCCCCTCACTCTCTCAGCTCCAGTTTTGTCTGATCATAATGAGTCTCTGAGCCAAAATGGAACTGAGGCTTGGGGAGGGGGTGCTTCAGTGTCTACTCCGAAGTTTTTGGAGCTTTTCTTGCCCCTCGGTGCTTTGGACAGCTCAGTCTGCTTGTCAGCCTTGTAGCCGAGTCAGAACAGAGTGGGTTATGTTCCATCTCTGTCCTCCTCGAGTCGGGGGATACTGCTTTAGCTCCAGTTTTCACTTTGACTTTCAAGGCATTTGAGAGGACTCCCACCAGATCCAGAGATGAGGTGGCTATCTCTCACTCTGCTTCATTCCAACCTCCTGTAGATCATGTTACTGTGCCAACACATTTTGTTTGACGGGTGCAGTCAGCTTCTGTCAGTCTTGAGGATGCTGGTTTGGTGAGTTCCCCTTCTGATTCTGAGCATTCCGAGAACCCCTCTGGAGGAGTGACCGTGAAAATGGGGCTGTAAGAGAGGGCACTTGGAGTCCTTTCCAAAGACTGTTACAGAAGACACCAATTTCTTTGAAAGGGAAAGTTCCCTATAATCCCCACTGGAAGGTGCCTCTTTTGGTGACATTTTGGAGTTGATGAAGAAAGGGGGTGTTTAGTCCACCAAAGTCCCCCTCCCCAGAGGAGTGTGTGTTCCTCGAGGCATTCAGGGCTGGCTTTTCTATCTACTGGCTATTACCACCTACTGATGAGCTAATAGACCTAGTCTCTCAGCAGGCCTTAAAGGAACTCTAAGTAGTGAAGCATATCCCATGCAAATAAGGTAAGGTCTTATTGGTCCCTAGGAGTATGCCCCACTGGAGCCAAGGTCCCCCATGGATGCTATGATTGTAGCTGCAGCTGCAAGAAGGGAGCTGTCGGAGGAGAGCACATATGTTCATCTCCCTAATAGAAAATCTAGGCCATTGGACAGTTTTGGGAAATGGCTATATGCTTCAGTGACGTTTTGTACTTAGACCACTGTACTGCTTGGATCACATAACTCACTTCCAGAGAGACTTGAAGGAGCTGTGAAAATCCCTCTCCAGTAATCTGAATGGAGACATCCAGAAGTCAGTGGAGTTTCAGCTTTCTACCCTTCATTTCATGACTAATGTGATCATGCATCTGCTTCTTAACGCAGCTGATGGCACAGCACGTGCAGCAGGCATCAGTATTACCCTCTATCAGCACATCTGGCTGCACCTGTGTGATTTTTGCAGAAGTCTTCAAGATGTCCTTTATTAATGGTCCCTTTGTTAGTTAAGCCTGTTTTGGACATAAGGTAAAACAAACTGTTATCAGAAATGATCTGGAAGGCAAGACACTTTCTGCAGCTGGCATAAGTTTTTCCACCACACATAGGACCTTTTCCCAAAAGCAAAAGGCTGGAAAAAAGTTATGGTTTTGAAAATCCCAATGTTTTGGCCAGGACACTTCTGCTGACAGACCTGGGGGGAGGCAGAGAAAGGGGTAGTTTGAAAGCATGTTGACCCAAGGGTTTTGAGGTCCTCTTACAGAGAAACCCTTCCAAGGCTTCTGAACAGTTGTTAGACTGCCACACTGTAAAGACAGGCAGGTGATGCTTAGACCTGCACCCTCAAGCTTGGCAGGCCATCACCTAAGATTCTTGGGTGCAGAGGATAATCAGCCAAGACTATAACCCCCTCCTCCCCAGAGGAAGAGAATTTCTGGTGTCACACCCAGTCAGATGCTAGAAAAGAGTCCTCCAGGACGTCCCATCAGATCAGAAATGATCCAGATCCTATCCAAGGTTCTTTTTAGATACTGGGAGAAAAAAATGTGGACCTAAGTTACCTCAGCCAGTTTGTGAAGAAGAGGAAGTTCAGATGGTCACTGTTCAGTCCATTCTAACTCTTCTGAGGAAGCATGAATGGATGTGCTGAATAGGTCTCCAGGATGCATACTATCACATTAAGATAACAAAGTAGTCCAAGAGATTTCTCAGTTTTTATTTAGGAGCAAGCCATTTTCAGTTCAGACCACTGCCATTTGACCTCACCACAGCCCCCAGGGTGTTCACCAAATGCATGGTAGTTGTGGCAGCCTACCTCTGGCTGCAAGGGTTCCAGGTGTTACCCTGTTTGGACTGGCTTGTCACATCATCAACCAGAGACCTACCACTCCACACCTGGGGATTGCCATCAGTCTTATCAAAAGCCAGTTGACATTAACACAGATGTTAGCACTTGTCAGAAGCCGCATGAACTCATCTACTGAAATAGCCAGATGTCCACAGTTCAAGATCCTGTCTCTGTATTAAATGGTTTCAGAATTCCTTCATTATTCTAGTCTCCCAATGAAACTTATTCTTCAGCTTCTGGGTTTAACAGCTGCTTCGATCACGCTAGTTCCTTAGGCAAGATTTTACATGAGAGGCCACCAATGGACACTTTCATTATAGTAGTCCTTGACTTTTCACCCCCCTTGTGCACTAGTATATCTCGTGCCATTATACAGGAGCACCTTAATTGGTGGTTGACCTCGCCCACAGTGTCATGGATTCGACCATTCACCCTAACCATGGAAACTTCCCTGTCATTTCCACCCTTCCCTTTGATAACACAGTTTCTTCTTAAAGCCAGGAGGTGCTGCAAGGCCAGAATTATTCTCATTACCCCCTTTTGTCCCTGGCAGATTTGGTTTCCCTTTCTATGACCTCATTTGAAACATCGTCCATGGGTGCTGTACCCATATCAAGATCTTCTGCGTCACCTGTTCAGGTAGCCTCACCAAGACTTAAAGATCTTGAAACTGACCACAGGCATCTCCAGTTTTACTGGTGACCAGAGATGCCAGGTTGTCTGCTCCAGTCATTCAGACTTTATCATACTTACAAAAGCCAAATGCCAGGAAGGTCTACCAAATGCAAATGAACAAGATTTGCCACATGGCCCTACTCCAGAGATCTGGACAGTTTTCAGACCCTCTTCCCTCCGTGTTAGACTTTTTAACAGAGTTGTTTCACAAAGGCACCAGCTTTTCAGCTATCTAAAGTCCAGTTATCAACCATTTCCAGTTTCCATGTGAGACAGAGCCAGACTTTTCTTGTCTTCTTAAACATTTCCAAAGCCTTTTAAAAATAATTTTTCTCCTAAAACCTCCAATCTGGGATCTGTTTCCCCCTTGGGACATTACTGCCATTCTGCAGGCTCTAAATAGGGCACCTTTCGAGTCTGCTTTTTAAGTGGACCAAAACTTTCTTACCTGGAAAACCATCTTTCTGACAGCAATCACATCTGCTAGGAGGATTTCTGAACTGCAAGCTCTGTCTTGCTAACCTCCATACCTTATCTGTTATAAGGAATAGAGTATCTTTGCAAACTAATCCTAATTTCCTTCCGTAAGTGGTCTCTGAAGCAAATCTTAAATCATTGTATCAGTATTCTTCCCAAATTTTTATAACAAAGGGGAATATACTGTGCATTTACCGTATGCTAGTTATCAACTAGGATTTTATGTAAACGTTTGAAGGATATCAAAATCTGATCTGCCTTTTCTCCCTCTATCAAAAGCTAAATTGGTACAAGGAATCTCTAAAGTAAAGTTGTCCAGGTGGCTTTCCGACTGCATTTCTTTTGTTTATGACAAAATGGGGTTAACTTTACCTGGCAAAGCAAAGGCTCATTCAGCTAAAGTGGCGTTTGCCTCCATTGCTTTTTTGATTAGAGTTTCCAGTGATGAGATTTGTGCTGCAGCTATTTGGTCTACATTACTTACCTATTTGTTGCATTACAGGGTGGATGTATAATCCAGACCTTGTACATCCCTTTGGCTTCTTTCATAGTCAAGAATATCCTTCCTTGAGACCACACGGTTTTGTGGGTAGCTTGAAAATCTGTTCCAGTTGTTGAATCGGATGTAAAAGTCAACATGGAATACAAACGTTATGTACTTACCATAACACTAGATCTGTGTTGTCTTGTTACATCAGGTTCAACATCCCTTCCTCCATCCCCAGTCTTGTCACTGTTGGGCTCGTAGCTGATTGGTTGGACCTAACCAAGAGCCTTGTCTTTCTGTGTTATGTTTTAGCTAGGTTGATTTGTTAGGCTTGTGTTGAAATGTTCCTTGGGTGATAGTTTTGTTACAAACAAGCAAACTCTATCTGATATAATTGGGGATCCAGAGGGAGTTATGAGTAGTGGAAAAGTCAGAGGCCTGGATCCAGGCTTTTGAAAAAGTGCCGAGGTTTCATCTGATAATCCAAAAACAGCATAGGTCTAGTATTATGATAAGTACATTACTTTCAAAATATATACACATACGCACACACACACACACATATATATGTGTGTGTGTGTGTGTGTGTGTGTATATATATATATATATATATATCTATATACACACACACGTGTTAGATGTATTTATATATATCTGTGGAAATTTTCGTGTGCTGTTAACTACTTCTGGTATTTCCAGTAGTAGAGTTTTAGCTCTATCATTAGAGAGCACAATATTGTGATTTAAAAACTGAGTGGATAAGTGTTTTGGTGTATCGACTGCAGGAATGGCTTTTTTTGGATCAGTTAGAGGTGGGCATACACACACACACGCATATATATATATATATATATATACACACACACACACACACACACACACACACACACAGACAGACACACACACACACACACATATATATATATATATATATATATATATATATATATATATATATGTTAGATGTATTTATAGGGTCTATATTAAGTCATCAAATGCTTAAAAAAGCAAATGTTGATTGATCGACCCTATGTAAGCGAAAGTATACAGTGTCGACGTGTCAGAACAGTGATTTTTTTTTTTTCCCCAAGGGAAAAAAATCGCTGTTCCAAAAAAAAAAATCAATTTCAAACATTACATTAAGTGGGAGACTTCGCCCCCACCCCCCTACTTAAACATACCCAACTCCGAGACCGCACTACAGTGCCGAAAATGACAAAGTACCGAAGCAGCCAAGCAAATTCGTTCCCAGGGAAATAATTAGCTTAACAGCCGTTTCAATATTTTCCATTTTCAGCCTTTTAAGTTTGACCAAGACGCATTCGAAAGAATGCATCTTTGGTCTTCTAATATAGACACTATTTATATATATCTGTGGAATTTTTCATGTGCTGTTAACTACTACTGGTATTTCCAGTAGTAGTTTTAGCTCTATCATTAGAGAGCACAATATTGTGATTTAAATACTGTGACGGATCCACACAGTCTACCAGTTTTTGTTATGCCTCGAGCCACATATCACTGTGTATGTTTAATTATTGCTAGATTGATTATTGCTTGATCTGACATGCCACTACCTCACTATATGCTGCTAATATTGTAACAATACAATATGCTTAAGAGCAGGCCTTGCTCACTGATTACTGGTATTACTAAACTTTTGTTAACCTATAAGTTGTTTAGCAGCTTAAAAGCTGTTTACCAGAATATGGGGATTTCAAAGAGAAACTATATCACAAGTTTGTGAGTTAACTGTTCTTTGAAAAAGGGAAGTAAGGCACAAGACCAGACATTACGAGACTTGTTTACAACTTAGGAAATGATCTGTAATTTTCTAAAATATTCCATTAACTCATGATGAGCTTGTAATGTTATATTTTCTGCAATATTCCATCAACTCATGATGAGCTTGTGATCAATATGTCATTAGTTGAACCTGTTGCCCCTGTTGTTTGTTCAAGACTATAAAAAGCTCAAAGGCTAAAATGAAAATCATCATCATCCGGATTTGATCACAGCACCAGCCTGAACTGAGCTTAGAGACATTTTGCCAGTGTCGGCCTTGCCTTGACTGAACAGATAGCTGCACTGGATAGGATTAAAGTCTCCCTATCAGTGGCAAAGATGATTTTGTGTACGCATATGCTTGTAAGTACATGATCTATTAGTTTTTCTGTTTATTTAGTATTAGTTTTGCTGTTTATTTAGTAAGTTTTTGTTTAATAAATTGTTAAGTTTGAGCCTTGGTGTCTTGTGTCATTTCTAATTTAACCTCAGACTTTAAAGTAACGGACTAGTTCAAATACTGAATGGATAAGTGTTTTGGTGTATAGACTGCAGGAATGGCTTTTTTTGATCAGTTAGAGGTTGACATACACACACACACACACACACACACACATATATATATATATATATATATATATATATATGTGTGTGTGTGTGTGTGTGTGTACACGTGTTAGATGTATTTATATATATCTGTGGAATTTTTCGTGTGCTGTTAACTACTACTGGTATTTCCAGTAGTAGAGTTTTAGCTCTATCATTAGAGAGCACAATATTGTGATTAAACTACTGAGTGGATAAGTGTTTTGGCGTATAGACTGCAGGAATGGCTTTTTTGGATCAGTTAGAGGTTGGAGTGGCTTTCTGAGTGTTGCGGAAGATAATTTCTTCTCCCATATTCCTCCAATGTCATCTCAGTCCTTTGTGGAGGAACTGGATCTGACAACAGGAGTGCCTTCTTTGGATCTGCTAGAGGTAGGCACAGCTTTCTGAGTGATGGGTTGGATTATTTCTTCTCCCCAAAGGGCTGATCCACAGGTTCCACCACTTGGCCTTCAGTTAGTCATGTCTAATTCTGCAAAAACATTCATGGGTCACAGTCATCCCATCTACCCCAGCCTTTCTATCTTAGCACAGAGGCAGTCCTCTGAAGACTCAGGAACATCATCCCCTGAGAGGATGATATGCAAGAAGAAACGCCTAGACTTCTGAGTCAAGTAGAATACAGACTTGGGGGATAGAATGGGCTCCCTACTATCCCTCCAGAGGATGGCTCCCTCAGAAATATCCAGAAACTCATGTGTCATAGGGAGTCATGACCCACGGAACTCCATCAGTGTCCTGAGTGGTCCCTACCCACTGAAAAGCTTATAGAGTTGGTGGTTAGGAAATCATGGCAGGAGCCCAACACCTGCATGTCTGTCCCAAACCAGATAAGATCCTCCTTTCCCCTATGTCAAGCAGTGTTGGTCCAAAACACCACCTATAGGTTCCATAATTATAGCAGCAGCCACTAAGAAAGAGTTATCTGAGGGGTCTTCCTCTTATCAATCCACCTAACAAGGAACCATGGGCAATGGATATATACTGGGGAAACAGCTGTATGCTTCGGTTCCTTCATTATTTGAGCCTTGAGGTAGGCTAACCAAAGGACAAGGTTCAAAGGAGCTCTCGTTTAACAAGCATTATCCACTCTGAAGAATCCTTCATCTCCAGAGTCACAGAGACTACTTCAAGCTACTCTGTTGACCATGTCTACCATTAACAGTCTCTCCATGCTCCTGATAAATAATGCAGTGGACAGAGCAGCTGGAGGAGGCATTGCAGTGGAATATCATGTCTGGCTTTTGTTTTGTGATTTTGCAGACAACTTTAAGGTGTCTTTCACCTATGCTTCCGTTAAAGTTGCTGCCTAATTCAGATCTATGGTGAAAGAGAAAATGCAGAAGAGTGAGCAAGATGGCATTTTCTCTGCTATGGAAGTAAAGTTCAAGGCCCCTTCCAGTGCCCATTTAACAGGAACCAAAAAGAACCTTTTTCACTGTGGTTCAGCAAGTCTAGACATCTGTTTGACTCCTCTTGTGACAGAGGTGGCCCCTTTAATAGACTTGTCCAAGGAAGTCAGCAGAGCCAGGGATTTCATTGGCCCTTTTCTGACAAATGACTCCAGAATCCCTGCAGGTCTGCCCAACTCCTCCACTGCAGAGACAGTGGGGGATACATATACTTCTAAACATTTTTGTGGTTCACCATTACACGAGATTAAGTAGGTAAGAAGGATTATCTCCAGAGGCTGTCACATTTCATTTTTGGAGAACCCCCAATCCCATCCTTCCCCATATGTCCCACACAACCAGGCAAACACTACTGCACAAGAGGTTTTTTGTCTACTATAGAAAGAGACATCCATGAGGCCTCACCAGACTAGACCAGGTTAAGGTTTTATTTGAGATTCTTTTTTGGTTCCAAAGAAATCCAAGGACCTCAGGCCGATACTGGGCATCAGACTCCTGAACAAATATCTTGAAGACCTGCTTTCAGATGATCTCAGTGCAGTCAGTTGTACTGTGCCTTAAGAAGAACAAGTGGATGTGCTCCATATTTCTGTAAGATGCTTACCATCACGTAACAATTGCAAAGGAGTCCAGGAAATTTCTACATTTTCAATTAGGAGCCAGTTATTACCAGTTCAGAGCCTTGCTATTTGGTCTCCCCTCAGTCCCCAAGGTGATTACCAAATGCATGGTGGTCATAACAGCCAATCTGTGTTTTCAGGAATACAAAATATTCTTGTATTTGAATGACTGGTTCTTGGCTGCCCCCCTCAATGAAGTCTGTTCTACAGGCCAGGGACCATCTCCTTCAACTTTGTGTCTCCCTGGCATTTCCATCAGCCTGGGAAAATCCATCCTGATCCCCCACTCAACACTTGGTATTCCTAGGGTGATGTTTGGATTCTAGAGTTTCATTTCTCTCTTTTCCACAAGACAGAATTCTGTCCTTAAGAGTCATAATAGAGACTCTTCTGTAAGCTGAACACCCTTCAGCATACTTAATCCTGATAATATTGAGTTTCATGGTATCCTTGATATTGATAGCACAATTTGCTTGAAATCACATAAGCATCCTTCAAGTGGCTCTTAGTCACAATGGTCTCAACAGATTCCATGCCCTTTCTTCTCCTGTATTCATGACTCGATCATGCAGTAAACATCTACAGTGGTGGTCGTACTCTCCACTAGTGCCTGCAGGCAAATTCTTTCAGGTCCCTTCCCCAGTAGTAATGGTGACCATTGATGCATCCTCCCTCAGAGGGGGATAGTACTAAAGTATTACTAAAGGAGAAGGATTCAAGGTCTTTGGACAGAAACAGATGCTTGTCTTCATATAAATGTACTGGAGAAGAGAGTAGTTCTTGTATTGTTGGAACTGCAGGCCTGCCTTTCTCAGAGTGATAAACATTAAGATAGAAAATATAACAGTAGTCTGATTCATAAACAAGCAGGGGGAACCAGATCACACTCATTATGTCATGAGATCATGAGAGTGTAGCAATGGGCAGTGGCCGCTCACAGTCTTTTAACAGCAGCACACATTTCCAGATGGCGCAACAAATTGGAGAACAGACTCAGCAGGAATTTTCTTTTACTTTACACATAGTCCCTCAATCCAGTTTCCCAAGCCAAATAGTCAATCTCTGGGGCACTCAATGCTGTGACCTCTTTGCAAATACTTAGAAAATGAAATGCAGCAACTGTTTTGCCGTAGCTTCCCCTTGGGGACAATCACCCATGAACGTTCTGTCTCATTAATGGAGATCCTTTGGTTCCTCAATATGCTGCCGAGTCTAGTCACTCACCCCTGCATGGAGCCTCACCTAGACATTACAACCTGAAATTAACCTCTTTGTTTCCTCAGTTTCAGTATTGATAAGGGATTCCTTACTTCCTTTGGATGTGGTCTGCGTTATCACAGCTTCGCAAAAGCATTCGACCTGAAAGATTTACCGCAGTAAATGGAAAAAGATTTACTTTATAGGAGGAATCTCAAAATACTGAACCCTTTTCAGCCTCCATTGGAGATGTTCTTCATATTCGTATTACCCTGTTCCACCATAGCTCAGGTTTCTCGACTATTAAAATTCAGTTGGTAGTGATTTCCTCTTTTCATGTTGGTATCAAGGATCATTCACTGACTTCCCACAGACTATGCAAAGCTTTCCTTCTACCTCCCACTCCCTCAATTAAGGATGTAGTGCCACCTTGGGATTTAAGTTTCATCCTAGAAGCCCTGTCCAAGACACCACTCAAACCCACAGCATCTACAGACCTAAACCTCTTATCTTGGATACCTAATTTCTTACTAGCTATCACTTCAGCTAGAAGGATGTCAGAACTTCATACCTTTTCTTCTGCCTCTTTCTCTGTATCCCTCCTTTATTCCAAAGGTGGCTTGAGACCAACCTTTCTTAGCCCATTCACTTATCTGTGTTCTTTTGTAACTATCAAAATAAAGGAGAATACAGCCTACATACACTAAACATTCACAGGCAACTAAGTTTCTATCTTCGTAGAGCAGCTCCTTTGAGGAATAATGGAACAGTTTGGATCCTTTGCTCAGACTGAACCTGAAAAGAAAGTATCCAAAATTCCCCTGTCTAGATAGCTGTCAGACTGCATCTCCTTTATCTGTTAACTCCTTAACAAATCTTTAACTGCCGCCACAGAGCTCATTATACCAAGGCCATGGCAGCAGCTACAACCTTTTTCAGATCACATTTTCTGGATATTTGTGAAGCAGCAAGTGGTTCTATGCATACTTTCATTAAGGACTACAAGTGGGATGCACTTTCAAAACTAGAATTTCCTTTGTGACTTCAGTTCTAAAGGGTCTCCTGTAATGAGGTCACCCGGGATATCCATAGGTGGGGATTTTGACTTGTATGTCACATCAGATGGACTGAATGAATAGTATATAAAAGTTATGTACTTGTCATTTTGATAGATCCTTTAATTCCAGTCTGTTTGATATGACAACCCACCTTCCTTCTCCCTGCCAGTCTATATACTTGAAGGATTGTCTTCCTTGAGTCCAAGGCAGTGAAATCTGGGCTTATTTTCAGGCGATAAAACTCAATCTGAGTTTGTCGGGAAGGAGAAGGACATTATGGGAAATAAAGATCTTTTACCTTCTATCTACAAGTACTATACTCCCCTCTTTGCCCACTGGTGATGTGCAGGCATAAATACTGCTGTTTTTGTTACTTTCTGATTATTTCACAAAATCAGATCACAGCCAGATAATCAACCTACCCACCTCTACAAGCCTTCAGACTACAATGTCAAGCACCTCTGGTCACTGCAAGTGCTGCTCTTTAATTGAACTACTCCAGCAAACCAATTTTGTCAGAACCTAATTTCACAGCCAGATAGTCAAACCACCCACCCCTACAAGCCTCCAGAGTGCAATTTCAAGCACCTCTGGTCACTGCAAGTGCTGCTCTTTAATTGAACTACTCCAGCAACCCAGCTTTGTCAGAACCTAACATATGTTGTATATGTTATCCTTAAAATAATCTGCACAGGTTTCTGCTAATCTGTTAGCCACTGCACATCACCAGGACTCTGCCGCCCCCCCCCCATACACCATACCAGACTGCTTGCATTTCTGTTCTTTTTTAAAGCTCTCCTTTCTGTCATGCCTTCCAGATGTTACCTCCTCTCTGATTTTCCATTAATGGGCACATAACCTACTTTAAGACGCACTTTTTTTTGTTAGCTTTTCCCTCTTTTTGTCTCCGGATACTATCCTGCTACCCCTGAATTTTAGTAAAGCACACACTACTCTAGGCACACCACAGCTATATTTTTTAGCAAAACTGAACATTATCTGCTCCCTGTATTTTATGTTAAAATACAACATTAATGCTTATTGTCAAGATTCTTAGGAAAGCCTAGTAATAGTTTCTGGATCTCACATTCAGCCACTGCAGTAACTTGGGCTCACTCTGTTCCCCTACCCTATCCCCATTCCCACCCACCCCCCTCTTTCACTACATTTAAACTTCACTAAACTCCTCCTCTAGATTAATTACCCAATTGACATCTTATACTCCATCCACTCCAACCTTTCACCTACTATTTTACTAACCCCCCCCCAAGTTAAACTTCACCACAAGTCCTACCTTATTAATCTGGAACCTCCTTTTTTCCATCTAGAATTTCTGAACCATGCCAATTACCTTAAGAGTCACCATGCTTGTAATAGCTCTCTCAACATTATTAGGCATTCTAACTCGAGCCTCATCACTTACATGCCAGGTGCCTTCTTTTTGCATAAAAACGTCTACTCAGTCCCTACTACAACAAAACTATGCAGTTAAGCTTTTCTAATATAGCATCCTCCCTGTTCAACCTTACCAACACACACTTTGCAGAAATTCCAATCCTACCCTACACCCCCAAACAAAAGCTAATAATCCACATAGAACCTAAACATACAGCTAAATCCCACTATTTCCCTCTTCTCTTAGACCTTCTCATAAAATTATCCAAGTGTGAGGATATTCACCCCAACCCAGGACCTGCTTATCCACGAACCTCCCTTCGATCTCCCTCAACAAAAGAAGTATTTATTACATTAAACACACATAGTATCTGCAACAAAATTACCAAATTCCATGCATGACTTTCACTACAAACACACTACAGGCAGGTACAGGGAGTTGCCATGGGCACACCCTGTGCCAACTCATATGCTAATTTAGTGTTAGCCTTCTGGGAAGATAAAAATATTTTTAAATGTAAACATCTATGGAAGACTTCAACAATTTTTGTATGCCAGATTTGTTGATGATATTTTTTGTTGTGGGCACAGGGCAGTGATGAACTGTTAAAAACTTTGTTGATTACCTGGAGAAAACTACAAATTTTCTTAGGTTCTCAGTAGAGCACAACAATGAGACCATTGCCTTTTTAAGTCTCACATTAAATAAAAATGTAACTGGTAAGATGAACACCACCTTGCCAGGGCCGGCCTTAGCCAAAATGGCACCCTAGGCAAAGTAGTGCTCCAGCGCCCCTTAACCCCCACCTACACCACACTCACGAAACATCCCTATTTGAGCCATACCCACTGGGTCATTCCCCAAGAAAGCCACTCCATTCATTTCCTTAAATTATTTAAATGCATAGGAAGAAAAAGATAGCTTGTAATGTAGTTAAATTGCAACTACCTTTGCATATGTATTTTCTATTTGAAATACCAGAGCCAGATCATGGTCAAATAGGGTTCTAGGACGGATAATAGACCGCCACCCCAGAACAGCCCCTCCTGCAGCAACCCCCAGTAGCAGCCCCCTCCTCAGCCATTCCAGTGTTCCATTATTTGGTTAGCTCACCAGTTACCACACGTATATTCTATTGTTTGATTCTACAGTGATTACAGATATTGAAATAAAATAGCACAAACACAGATAGCCATTTGCTAAACAAACAGTCCAGTCTCACAGTGAAAACAGACTTAGCATGAGCAGTAAACTTCTCTGCCGTTGAAACTTACATTCATTGAAATGGCAAAACTCACATTCATTGAAACAGCATGAAAACCCACATTCATAGAAATGCATCTGGTTGGTGGAGAATTAAGTTTACCTTTGGGCCGGTTTTCAAAACAGACTCCTTGCACACTTTTTTGGGCCATGCATACCATGTATTTATTCTTTAATTCACTTTCCTGACTGTATCAAATTATGTTCCTTGTATAATACAGCACCACTTGTTAGAATGTTTTAAATTTGTAGTTTTAAACATTCTTTTAATAAGCAATGAAACAAAATGCATGAACCAAACACTACCCATTTCAGAAAATTTCAACAATAAAAGGCCACTCAAGACTTCTGTCATTACAATCCACCAATATTACTCCACACGCACAATCTCTGCAGAAGTAAAATCATCTAAATTCCACATTAAAGAAATCTGTAACTAATGAAGATGTTGCTACTGGCAAACAACTTTACATATCAGTGTTCTCTACAAATTCAGTGCCTGCGGCCCTTGAAAAATTAATTGCCTATATTACATTAAAAATTGGTAAGTTGGTAATATTGCAATAGGAAATGACTAACAAGTTCACAGTCACTAGGTATCTCATACAAAAGACCATACTCAGGAGTGTAGAACCCATATCCTCCCTTATAATGCACCAAATAATCAACAATCATATAGGCACTGCATAGCAGCACTCCATCTACATGGTGTGGGAGTGGAATCCACAGCCTTCTGCATCAAAGGCAATTATGCTATAACACTGCTTTCACATTCTACAACACAGTGTGTCATTTGATAAACAAAAAGCAGCTAGTTGCACACTGAAAACATGTACACTTGTTACAGTGTGTTAAATTTGTAGTTTTGAACATTTTTCCAGTAAGTAATGAAACAAA